>NC_056730.1:507877450-507979950 GCF_019279795.1 Protopterus annectens | reverse complement strand
TTACTACCATTGGTACCATTACAGCACATTAGAGAGTGTCCAGAGATCCCCCATCCCCATTATGTTGATCTGTGCCTAAGAGCACTTTATGGAATAGTCCATAGTGTCTAGTATACCCCCACCCCAAATCATCATGGCACTTAAAACATTCCCTAGTATCTAGTGTATCCCCCCAGGTCCCCATAGTAATGGTTGTATTGATATGGCACTTTACCAATGTAAGCATGTGTATTCCCCCACCCCAAAGGTCCTCATAATAACATTAGTGCTGGTACAACACTTTACAGATGTAAAATGCATATCCCCTCACCGTTCAGTCCTTGTGGTAATGTTTGTGCTGATATGGCACTTTACATATGTAAGCATGTGTATTCCCACATCCTGTGGTCCTCATAGTAGCATTAATGCTGTTATGACACTTTACAGATATAAAAATGCATATGCCCTCACCCTTCAGTCCTTATAGTAATGTTTGTGCTGATATGGCACTTTGAACTTTAATCTCTGTTATCCAGTGGTTCCCCAACCCCCAAACCCCATTTTCATGTTGGTGCCTACTTGGCACTTTTAAAGTAAGCCTTGTTGTCTAGTGGTCCTCGCACACCACCTCCACCACCACAACATTCATTTTTGGTGGTTGAATATGGTCTTTTGACCATGTTCGCTACCATGACATGGTGGAGTTGGCAGTGGTAGTCTATGCACCAGGCACTTTCTTAAATCACTTGGCCATATAGATGGCTTCCTACTAGCAATTCCAAGAAGAGAGCAGATGGCTAATTAGCATATGACTCTCCCATCAAGAATGCCTCATTAGCATTCAGTACAACCATGAAGCCAGCTCTTTGTGGTGCTGCATGTCTTCGTTTTGGAGGACATACAGCCCCATGTAAGCGTGCTTGTATAAAAGCAAAAAGGTACACTGATGTGTACATGGCTGTGTACGCATCACAATATCTTTATGAACGCAGCCCATTGAATTTAGAAACTTCCATAATAGTGGTTCTATTAGATTTGTTAGAAAATGGTTTGGTAGATAGTGATACATACTTTTTGATTGTTGAACATACAAATAGAGATGTGCAATTTGGAATTTTTAAGATACATAAGGATGCCTTTGATCTTCCTTTCTGTCCAGTTGCTTCATCTGGTTGATCAAAAGCTGAAGCATATTAATCATATGTAAAAAAAAAAAGGAACATTATGAAGAATCAAATCTCATGAGTGTCTGTATTTACATCTTGCAAAATGCAGTTGGAAGAAAGGCATGGTGGAATGGATGAAATCATTACCTGAAAGAAGGTACAGATGAAGTTTTGTTAGACATGTAAGACTTGGGCGGCACAGTGGTGCAGCGGTTAACGTTGTCGCCTCACAGCAAGAGGTTCCCCGGTTCGATTCTCGGCTGGGGTGCCTTCTGTGTGGAGTTTGCATGTTCTCCCTGTGTTCGCGTGGGTTTCCTCCGGGTACTCCGGTTTCCTCCCATATTCCAAAGACATGCATCTGGAGCATTTCTCCCCGGGCCTCCGCTGAAAACAGGCTCTGTGGAACCTAGTCGGACATTCCCGGTCAACAAATGTTAAATAAATAAATAAATAAAATAATATAAGAAGTAAAAAAAGGATAAATCAAGTAAATATAAGTCTTTCTTGGGTTCTCCCTTACTTGGTATTGCTCTTCTGGCATATAATGATGAAGGGGGTCCTATTTTTAGAGACGAGAAAGACTTTCTGCATACATTTCCAATTTCAGTCTACTTAGATTCAAAAAGATTAGAAAGTATTGTAAAGAGGAAGTGGAACATTTTTGTACGCATTCAGTAGGTTAAAAAAGTGGGCAATGCACAAACATTTTTTTTTAGAATAATTTGAAATACTGTATCTGGAAAATGGTAACAGTGCATATAACATGAGTATAAGCAGTAAGCCTTTTGGCCCTTTCTCCTGTGTTTTTGCAGGCAGTACAAGTACATAAAAGCTGGTCTTATTTTTATTTTAACCCATAATGATACTTCCATTAGTGATGTCTTTCGGCTTTTCCCAGTTAGGGGTCGCCACAGCGGAACTCCTGTCTGATAATGATTGGTAGTGGATTTTTTACGGTCACGAGTTGCCAGCTCGATGCCCAACCTTCAAAGAAGGCACACCCATTCATGCACACACCTACCTGCATGTCTTTAAATGTATTCGATTGTAACAGTAAGGCAGTGGTTTGTATTGCTATGTGTACTTATTGAGAAAGCCTGCATATAGGAAATACCACAAGGAATGTGTCAAAGAGGATCAATGAATATATTTATGGATTACACAACTAAAATCTAAATAATGCTCTGTATGCTCATTCTCTACATTTTATAAATTTTTACAGGTTACTCTTTTTATTAAAAAGTTAATTTGGACCAGTAGAGTGAGAATTTGGACAGCTTGATGTTAAATAGGAAATTACCCTGTCTACAGAAATTAAACATTGGACACCCCCCTGGTTTTAAAGAGTACTTTTTTAAAAACACATTTATTTTATTTTCATGTAAGACATAGGAAAACATACATTAAAAGAAAAGAAAAGAAAACATTAATATTTCCATTTACATACATAATACATCAAGAGCTTTTCTTCCCTTGTAGTTAACACCAGCGTTACATAAAATGTTGAATTCCTGCCTTCCCTTAAACCTCACTCCTCCTACTGAACATTATTCTGCATGTTCCCACAATTTCCATTTATTTTTATTTAATTTGCTCCTTCCCTTCTCTAAAGATCCCTCATCCAGTTCTTTACCTTTTTTTAATAATATGCAATACTTCAAATACAGTTGGTTTAGGCTTCTTTCTATAATCTAGAAAGTACTTTTTGGCAGCCAACAGAAGTAAACTTAATAAAGCCTTACTGTTTCTCGGCAATTCAGATCCTATGTCCCAGCTCAAAAAAGGCATTTCCTTACTTACAGCTATTTGCTCACCCTATATTTCTAGGAGTACTCTGTGGGGAGCTTTTAAAATCCACCAACTCATTACACTCCCAAAACACACGTTCCCAGTTATCTCTTTCTTCCCCATCACACCTCCAACATTTGCTATCTACATGAAGAAAAATTCTTTGAAGTCTGCTGGGGACATAAAATACTATGCAAACAATTCCAAGAAAATATTCTAAACCTTCTGTACTTTATTGCATACTTGGGAGCCATACATATGTCCTTCCACTGTTCTGTTGTAAATTGCTTTTCCATCCTCTCTTCCCAATTTTTCTAACCTCCTCTGATTAACTGTAATAGTTATCATGCAATATTTTATGTGGACTAATTATCCCTTTTTAACATTTGGTTCTGTCCTAGATTCAACTATAAACACCTCCAGAGCAAGTCTTTCACTTAAGATTCCCATACCTGCTCTTATACCATCTAACCACACTCCCTTCCCTCTTCCACCGATCTCAACCCCTTCACCATTGTTAATTAACTCCAGTTTCCTCATATTACTTACCTATCACAATTTCCTAACAACACCCTCCTCCAATTTCCTTCCACACTTAAAATACCTCCAAGCCTTTAACATGAACCTAACAACATACTCTTCCAGATGTATAAGTTACACTCCCCAGCCCTCTTAAAGAGGTTATTCATACTTACACTTCTACCACCTCTAACTTTAGCTTACCTGCTAACCTCCTATGAACACCCAATATATTCACACTTTCTCCACCCCAATAGGCTATCTACCTCTTCTTCTCTACCTATTCTCACTTACCATGTTAACATAACATCTACTCCCAGTTATCTACTATCAAAATACCATAGGATAACCCATATTAGATATGACTCTCCCAATCCCAGAAAATCTCTAACACTATATAGTAAATTCCCAAATCCTAGATTTCAAACACTACTCCTCTCTTTAAAAGATGGAGACATTCACCCAAACCCAGGCCCAATAACTGCTACTACCACTCAACTCCATAACCCCAACCCCCATACTATCCATTTCCTTACCAAACCACCTAACTCACTCTTATTAGCTCACCTCAACATACGTAGCATTAATAACAAAGTTGCACAACTCCATGCTCTCTTAGAATTCTACTCCTTTGACATTCTTTGTTTAACAGAAACTTGGTTAAAACCTGTAACTAAAGACAATGAAGTCATCCCACCCGGTTATAATATTTTGCGACTTGACCGTACAAACAGAAAGGGTGGTGGCGTAGCTATCCTTTTAAATCTGGGCTAATAAATACTACCTACAACTGTAAACCACCTCAAGACTCCAACCCTGAAATTCTTATTACCAAGCTTCAACTTAACAAATTCAAATCCATTTATATTATCTGTACCTATCTTTCACCTGGTAATAACATTACTACAATAGAGAATATCCTTTGTTGTCTATCCCAAAATTTACCCCAAGAAACCATAATCCTAGGTGATTTTAACACTGATTGGAAGTGTTGTAGCAGCACTCACCTTACAAGCCATAGTAACCTTTTTGTTTTTTCACAAATCATTACCTCCCCTACCAGGATAAACCAGCCTAATAAGAAAGTACCTTAGACTGGATTCTCATAAATAATCATTCCCAGACATATGAATCTGGAACCCTCCCTGATGATGTAAGTGACCACTCACTAACCTACATCATTAGGCTTAAAACCAATCTACCTAATCCAACCATATCTAGGACAATTAGAACCAAGAAAAACTTCAACCCCGATCTCTTCCAAAGGGACTAAGAGCATGTAACTGGTCTCCCTTAAAATACCTAACACTGGAGGAAGCTGTTAATTACTTAAATTCTAACTTCCTAGCCATACTAGACCACCATGCCCCAACCAGCTCTATTAGAATGAGAACTAAATCTGCCCCATGGCTTTCAAAAGAAACCAGGCAAAAAAATCCAACTCAGAAATAAATACTGGAGTAAATCTCGCTTAACTAAAACCACAGTAGATCAACAAAACTTCAGGCAACTAAGAAATGAAACTAAAAAAGCTGTACTGTCTGACAAAAGAAACTACTACCTACAATTCCAGCAGGCTCACCATAATAAACCACAAACGTTCTGGGCAAAAATTAATCAATTATTACACCCAGGCCAATCCATCACACCAAACCCACAAGGCACAGACCAAGAGAACCCCAAGGAGACTGCTAATGCCTTTAATACCTTTTTCACTGAAGCCATTCAAACCCTTGCCAGTCAATTATCTACTCAGGACTTATCTATATCCAATTCTACCACCAACCCACCCCCTCCATTTCTCCTCCAACCAGTCCCAACTACATATATTCTTGCCCTTATCCAAAAACTGAAACCATGTACTCCTTCAGCAGACCAACTACCCACTGAATATTTACAAAAGGGAGACAAATCTATCTCCTACCCCATTTCCATTATCAATAGAACCATCAGTGAAGGACACATCCCTAGAATATGGAAGGTCTCCCATATTATCCCCCTTCATAAGGGAGGTAACTCTACTGAACCCTTCAATTACCATCCCATTGCCCTACTGTCTCCCCTAGCAAAGATCATGGAAAAATGCATCCATAGACAATTGCTAGATCACCTAATCCAAAATAACTTACTTTCCAACTCTCAACATGGTTTCAGACCTTCCAACAGCACTACTACTGCCCTCCTTTCTTTTACTGACTGTATCAACAAAAAACGTAACCTCAATATACTTTCCTCTGCACTGTTTATAGATCTGTTTAAGGCGTTCGATATGGTAAATCACCAGATACTTATAAATATCCTCATATCTCTGTCACTAGATACATTAGCTATAAAATGGTTCCAATCCTATTTGGACAACAGACAACAGGCCGTTCTTTGGCATAACACTCTATCTACCCATCTGCCCATTAACATAGGTGTCCCTCAAGGGTCCATATTATGACCTCACCTATTTTCTTTATTTATCAATGACCTTCACCTAGCAATCCCCCAAACTACAAGCATATAATATGCAGATGATTCAACAATTATATGCTCAGCCACATCCATATCTGAACTTCACCCCCTTACCCAAAAGGTATTTAACACAGTTGAACAATGGTTTACTCTACGCCGTCTCCCTCTGAACTCCCAAAAAACTAAACTCCTCCTTTTCACTCCTACCTCAATAGAATTCACAGTAACATCCAATAACAGTACTCTCATATCCCCAGACCCAACTACCAAACTACTAGGTATCACCATAGATAACAACTTTAACTTTGACACCCATATTAACAATACCCTAAAATCTGTTAATAGAAAACTAGTCTCTCTCTACATGATCAAACCCTTCCTCTCTCCTGCAACAAGAATAACTATTGCTCACACTCATTTAATTTCTACTCTCCTCTATGCCTCACCCATATATACTAATCTCTCTAAAAACAACCTTAATAAAATGGAAAACTCCTACAATAACATAGCCAGATTTGCTACAGGTAACCCTTTCAGAACCCACCACTGTATTAACCTAAAGCAACTAGGATGGCTTGAATTACAAAAGCAGCTTAAATTCCACCAACTTACAATTGCCCACAAAACCCTCTAGCATCCTACCAATACCCATATACTATCGACCCTCATTATCCCCTACAACAATCTAAAGACCTTACTTTCATCACTCAGATCTGCTCTGAGCTACAACAGAATGGCATTAAATATACTGATCCCAAGGATATTGCCAATATCCTGGCAGATCGATTCAGTGCCAACTTCACCCCCCTCTCACCCCCTAAATGGCCCATCTCAATACCGGAAGATTGCCAAATTCCGGTAATAACGGCCACACAGGTAAAAAATGCACTCTCCAAGGCTAAGAATACAGCATCCATGGGACCAGATGACATCCCGGGCTGTGTACTACATGAACTACAATATGAACTGGCACCTCACCTAAGTGTCATGTTTAATCATAGCCTCACCTCAGGTTTTGTGCCCACTGAGTGGCGCACAGTTACAGTTATCCTACTCCACAAGAGGGGATCCACCTTGGATCCCGGAAACTACCATCCCATCAGTCTGACAAGCCTTATCTGCAAGGCCATGGAGCGTACTATCATGGAACTTATAAACAAAGACATTGGCAACCTTCAAACACTGGACCCCGCCCAGTTTGGGTTTGTGAAGGGCCGATCTTGTCTCCTAAACTTGATTGACTTCTTTGAATCAGTCTCCAGAGCCATGGACAAGGGTAAGGTGGTCCACACAGCCTATCTAGACCTTGCCAAGGCCTTTGACACCATCCCCCACTCTGGAATCATAGATAAACTTACTAAGTTGGGCATTAATCCCTATGTCACCCAATGGGTTGCTAACTGGCTTACTGATAGAACCCACCCTGTAAAAGTAGCCGATTCCAAATCCAGCTGCAGACAAGTGACAAGTGCAGTACCTCAGGGTTCAGTCCTGGGACCGCTCTTGTTTGGCATCTACTTCTCTGAAGTACAGGCCAACACTAAGGGACTCTGGATAACAAAGTTTGCAGATGACTGCAAACTGGGAACCATTATTGAATCCCCAAATGATGTGGATACTCTACAAAAGGGCCTTACAGAAACAGATGCTTGGTGCCAGAGCCATGGGCTCAAGCTCAATGCCAAGAAATGTATAGTTATCCCCTTTGGGAAAAAACATATATCCATGAATTACCATATAGGTGGCAGTACATTAAACACCGAAAGTTTGATAAGAGACTTAGGGACACAGGTGGACAATGGTCTCACCCTTGATAACCACATCGCCACAACAGTCAGGAAATCCTTCTATGTGGCACACCTCATCACTAAGGGCTTTTCATCCAGAAAAAAGGAGGTCATTGTCCCACTGTACTCATCCCTCATTAGACCCATTATAGAATACAATGCCCCGTTTGGTATGTACCTCTCAAGACATCTGCAACAACTGTAAAGGCCACAGAAATACCTCAGTAAAAGAATCACAGGCCTAAAGCAGATGCCCTACGCTGACCGCCTTAAAAAACTCCAGCTATACTCTGTTGCCTATCATCTACTCAGAGGCGATCTTTGCTTAACATACAAGGCCATGTCAAACCCAGACCTGTTGGACATGCTACACTTAAAGAAATCCCAATCCCTCAGAGCCACACACTCCAGGGATCTAAACCTTGTCATCACAATAAACAAAACATGCTGGAGGGATAGGTTCCTGACCCAGTGACTCCCCAGACTCTGGAATAGATTGCCCATACATGTCAAGCAGAGTGCCTCTTTGGTCCTCTTCAAAAGGAACCTTGACGATTGGATGGGAGAAAGGAAATTCACCCCAGGGATCACGTCAGTCACCCTGCTAGACAGGGGTCCAGGAAAGTAAATAGTGTGGGAAGAAATAGCCAGGGAATTGTTATGGCTAGGCTTGTATAGGCCCTAGGGCCGATAGCCTAGTACCAACCTATGAACCTATGAACATAAACTTCTTGTAAATATTTGTAAATCAAACAACCGGGCTGGGGACCCGCTCTTCTCTAATTCTGTGGGGAAATCCTGGAACCTTTTTCCTAGCAAACTTTCTTCTCTTCCCTCTATATCACTCTTTAAAAACAACCTGAAACTTTTCCTCAGAACACACTGCTTGTGCCCCTGTACTAAACCTGACTGATCTACTAGTGCTCTTATTTGGATCTACCTACCCTCCTCTTCTCAGTAGTCTTGTTCCTTTTCTTAGAAACAACTGACCTAGTCCTTCAAGATATTTTACTCACATCCTCAGAATTTATTAATGGAGACTACTTTTAGTCTTATACTGTATATTTCAGCTCCTACTGTTTCGTTATCACAACTTGTTTACTAATACATTATATAACTCAACTGCTATCTTTTTACATGTTATATTGCAACTAACTTTGTACTGTACTAACTCTGGGTATCTTTTTACATGTTGTATTGCAACTAACTTTGTATTGTACTAACTCTATCTGTGTATTTTAGCACTTTGCTATAATCAAATGACATCTGTGATTTTTCTCTGTTCTGTACCTGCAATGTTCATTGTACACATTAATTTTTTGTATAAGTGATTGTATTTTGCTTCCTCGGAGCTTTTCTCCCCAGGCCTCTACTGAAAATGGACATATATTCAGTTAGACTAGCCCGGTCAACAAATGTAAAATAAAATAAATAAGTAAGTATCCCTTTCTCCTTGCCTGTACTCTGATATCAATCCCTGGTAGGTAAGGCAGTCTCTAAGTGTAGAATAACAGGTATGTTGTATCTTTAAGAAGCATTTCTAAGACCTTAACATGAATATAAATAACACGCACGTGCTAGCTTCAGTGCCTTTTTGGGAGCACAGAGTGTGAACATCTATGTATGAGACAGCTAGTTTGTACATAAGTTAAAGTTATTTATCTTCATTTCTAATATGTTTGCACATAATAAAGCTGTTTGAACAGAACTCACAATGTTTGTCTACTTCATCCTGGCTAGATGAGTGACACTAAGCCTTTAGTTCAAACATCTTGGCCTCATTCCACCTGATTACCTTTCCCTCTCTAGTTATTGCTCCCGATGCTTTGGTTCCTTTGCCAGTTTTCACCAGTAAATTCTAGCCTCCTCTTGCCTATTTTCTGTGCCCCTTCTTGCAATCATTCCTACTGGCAAAATCTCCTTTCACAATTCTCATGTTGGCTTAGTTCTTATAATACTTTCTGCTACTTCATGAATATCATGTTTTTTTTTTTAAATTTCACCAAATCTTTTGGGTTTCTAATACCATGACAGGAGTGGGCCCCATGTCTAAGTCAAAGTATGATAAAAGTTCATGAAATTAGTATTGCTTCAGTCTTTCATGTCAGCCAGAAGTGCTCTATACAGTACCTGCAACGTGCCCAATAATGACTACTTCTGCATGCAATTCATACAGAGTTACATGTAATGGTAACATATCTAAATACGCTTCTAGATTATTTTTTATAAGACCCGTTGCTCCTACTAATATTGGAACTGTCTGGGTATCTTTCTTCCACATTACTCTCATTTCTGCCTGCAAATCCTGATATTTTATTACTTTGTGCTCATCTGTACGCAAGACACTATAGTCACTGAGTGTGGCAATTTCAATGATTAATGCATCTGTCTTTTGAACTGTTGGTTAGGAGTGAGCCCATGTGATGTAGACTTCATCATTTTCTATGATGCTTTGTGGCTCATGTTTCCAGCGTTTTCCAGCCATTTCAGTACCATAATGTTTGCACAGTCCCCAGTTCAACAGTCTTGCCACATTATTATGCCTTTCAGTATACTGCTCTTCGGCCATTAGTATGTCAGAATTAGTAATGAGGTGTGCAACCTTTTCCAATTCTATTTTAGATTTGTCTGTTTCTCCCACATGTTTAATGGGCTTTGTAAATCAATGTGTATGTAACCCACTGTCTTGGGCCATCAATATTAACCTTTCATCTCTTGATTTGAATTCACCTATCCTTAATCATTCCTGCATTTCATCCAGATCAACATGAGGTTCTTCCAGAAGCTTTTTATACTTGCAACTATATTTATGTATTTTCCACATTTCTTTCCTTCTGATCTGATCCTTCACCTCATATTCTTTCTTTTGTTTTTAGTGCATTCAGTTGCTCCCTGTTTTTCATCTACTTCTGGTCTGATTTCCATTCCTGCTTGACCCCAATATGCTTCTGCTAGACTAAGCAGGGAAGTCATCTTAGATTTATTCTCCTCATGTTTCAAAACTTTCACTGCATTTGGATCTTGTGAGGTCAGCAGATATGTGTGCAGTCCCACGATTGCAGATCTATACATGTAATCAATTTCAAGGATGCCCTTACCTCCTTCAGAATGGGGAATATATAATCTTGGTATGCCCTGATTTTTATAAATCATTTGGTGAGCATGAAGCATCCTTCTTGTTTTCCTTTCTAATCTATCCAACACATTTTGAGGCCAATAATGTTCTGTATGGTCGTTATTATTGTGCTTAAGGATCTGCATCTAAAATTCAACTCTCTCTTTATTTATTGCAGTTCCTCCTGCTTTATCATCATCCCTTTCCATTTTGAATTATAAGCTTCTGCTTGTGTTATGTATATCAGACGTAACTTTGTAACTCTAAAATATCCCTTCAAATCAGGTAATCCTAAACCATCTTGTTCTATTAGAAGGATCAGCTTATCCCATTTAACTCATGCCCTCTTTCCCTCCCAGATAAATTTCTTCATCTCAAACTTTTCAATTAATTATTGCTCACAACTTCTCCTCTGGTTGATAAAAGTATGCTTGGCCCATATATAAAATTAAAGGGACTACAAATATTTTCACTGCCTGAATCTTACTATCCATATCGATAAATAAGAGCTTCCAGTTTCTCAGCTTTTTATTATCTTTTGTTTAATCTGTCACATTTCCTTAGCTGCCATAACCAAAGCCTTTTTAATCCATAATCCTAAATACTTCATTTTATAGTGTCCCATTGCTGAACCAATTTGTGTGTGGGTACTTAATTTAGGCCTATAGCCTTTGTTTTATCTTCATTAATTGTACATCCCAAAAAGACTTAAAACAGCCTCAAAATGTTCCACAACACACTGAGATGTCCTTTTCTGGATTTATCAGGTGTAAAACAAGTTTATCTGCAAATAATGCCAACTTTTCATGATTATCATACATATTATACCCTTGCATTTCTAAGTCTCTTATTAAAAAAAAAAAAAAAAAAACAAAGGCGAAAGAGGACACCCTTGTGTGGTTCCTCTATTCAAACACAACTCATCAGAGACCCTCCTACTTTAATCCTTGCCTCCACTCCTTCATAGATCCTCATAATTAACCTTATTATTGTATCAGAGAGTGAAAATGTTTCAATTTCTCTACTCATAAAATCTCAACTTACTCGAATGCTTTTGTTGCATCAAGACACACCAACAACAGCAGTATTATCTTAAATTCGTCTTCCCTCTAGATCATCATTGATGTTCTTCATATTGGTCACTGCTACAGTAGTCTAAGCTATATGGATAATATCCTGCATAGGATATAACAGCCGTCTGCTTCCAAAGCTTCTGGGCACCTTCCATGAGCTGATATGACTAAAAAGACAGGTTTGGGTGCCAAGCTCTTCAGAGCTTTCCTGTGCCCAAAGAGTATGGTTATCTGAAGCTTTTGAAGATCAATGGCTGGCTTATGCTGTTCCTTTGCTATGCAGATAAATACCCTTTGGGGGAAAAAAGTTCCATTTAAAATTTTTTTTTGTTTATTAGCACTTTCCTATTCAGGAAAGTTATTTTAAAACTAGGAGTTTGTGTTTTAATGAAGTGTCATGAGACTATACCGTACTTTTAAATGAGAGTGCACTTTTTCCTTTTCAGTTTAAAAGTTGTTTAAGACTCAAGCTAACGCAATAAGACTGAATGATTTTTCCCTCCATATTGCGCTATATAAAGAGTTGTTAATTAATTAAAAATGTAGGTCTGAAGAAGCCACTTCGGTGAAAGCGCTAACCTGTTTCAATAAACAGTTTATACTATCATAACCTTGGATACTGTTCTTGAAGGAAATATATACAGTTCGTGTATATGCTAGTTTTGCTGTTGATTGTGCAGTTGGTCATTGGTTTGCTATCTCTGTTCTTTCTTACATTATCCTTTCTATTAATGTTGTCAAATGCTTGCATCCCCAGTACAAAATCACATTGATCCATATCTATCAATGTTTGCAATAGTTTTTACATTCTTTTAGCAAGTATAGACATAAACAATATATATGGCTCTTCGTCTAATGGGTGTTTAACATCCTTTGGTGATACAGCCACCACAGCTTTCTTCCAAGATGTTGGTGCTTCAACTCCTTATAAAATACTGTAAATAAAATCTTCCAGATCTTTATCACTTTCTTCCCTTCTAATTTACAAATTTCCACAGGAATACCATCTGTTCCTGGAGACTTCCCTGAATATACATCACCATTTTATCTCATCCCCTACTATCTTAACAGTTAGTTGTTGAGTTTGATCTACCTATGATCTTGGTATATTTAAGTCTTCAATAAATATTTCCATTTTTGCCCTTTCTTGATTTCCACATGTCTCTGCTTTATAAAAATTGTAATAAAATTTTTGAAATATCTCTAAAACCTCTATAGGATTTCTGAATATGTTTCCTGATATAGGCTCCCTATGGTTTGGCAACAACTATTTCTGCTTTCTGCTGCCTAGGTTTTTGTGCTAAATGTTTTTGTGCTTCGGAGTTACTGTCAAAAAATAGTAATAAAAAAATTCACTATCAGAAGAATGAGAAACAGAGTCTCTTTCAAATTGCTGGCTCACTTTTTGTTGGATAAACTTTTTTTTAATTTCTTCCTTAGCCTGTTCTGCATCTAAAAATGTCTTTGATCCTCCAGGAAGAAAATACTACAAAGACAGCTGGATACGGGAGCTTGAATCTCACATCTGCCAATAGACATTTCCTGATTGCTGAGATAAACTTACTTCTGTTCTACCTGGTGTACAGTGAATAATTGTTTTCCACAAACATTTTGCTCTCTCCAGTTTTTAATACTTTTCCATTGTGCCACAGTTTTGTCAGAATCATCTCTTTCTGCTGGTATGATCCATCTTTACTAATATAGGTCTTTGCTGCTTTTTCATGACCAGGTCTGGAGTATACATTCAATGTGCCCTTTCAGTCAGCAAATCCTGCTGTGGAACACTAGTCCAGTTGCTTATCTGTGCTTTCATAAAATGAATACAGTCTGTTCCTTGCAGTTTCTCTGATAGAATACAAACATCTCTGATTTTCTCTGCAAGCTCTGTTCTGGCTCTACTATTTTTGAAACAGCCCTTCATCCTCATCCAGCTTTTTCTTCATTTCAACCTCTGATTTTTGCACTTTTATCAGTACATTTGAACAGCTAGTTAAAGCTTCTTCCATTTTTCAGCCTTTGTTATTGGATTTGATATATTCCTACAATGCTTCAGTTTGTTTTAGTCCCCTCTGAGAATATTTTATTTATTTTTTCCTCTAAATTACCGGAAACTATATCTAGAACCAAAGATGAAGCTTGAACTGATTTTTGCCAAACAGCTGCAGAGTCCTTCCCAGGCAGTGTTTTCACTTTGCTCCACTCTTTCTGGTTGACTTTCTTACAGGTTGTCTAAATTTCTTCTTTGCAGGCATCCAGGCAGTGCACTTACTAGCCAGTAACTGAATTTTAGCCCCCCCCCCCCAAAAAAAAGCAAACAGTTTAAATAGCACTCTTTTTTCTCAGTTTCTGTTTTCACAATTGGCTGAAATTAAGCTGTTGTTAAGTGTGCAGCCACCTTAGAAGTCATTGGATTTAAAAATACTTAACTATAAAAAGTAAATTAAAGCTTAAGCTTTTAAAATAAATTTAACATAATTTTGTAGTATTTCTGCTTCATTAGTTTCAGCATATTTTATGCACTTTTTTCAGGCTCATTGATTTACATTGTTCCATTTCTTTTAACTGTTCTTATTGGTTATAAAGTTCTTATTGAATGTCATTTTGGTATGTGTTTTGCAAATACCCTTTTAAAGTTGATGATTTTTTTTTCTAATTGCTGTGAAGGAGTTTCTATTTTGTAGAAGTCAAAAGCACTCAACAATAAAATGTTTTCTGCTATAGTCCATTTTTGGCTTTTGTTTTTGCTTTTCAACTTAACTGCTAACAATTCCCATGTGCCTAAGATTATGGTAGCTTATGCTGGTGTTAAAAGAACTCATGACACGTGCTAGAAGAACTGTATTGGAATTCCCCCTGTATCCTAGCCTAATGCCATTAGTCTATAAATAAAGTACCAACTCAGATCCATCCATCCACAACCCCTTTTTCCCATTTTTACACATGGGTTCGGGTGTCACTTTATTAGTGACACTTAGGTCTCCTCTGGAAACAAGGTTAGGTTAACAAGACCAGTGCTATCAATGAAAAGTAGATAAATAACTTAATGATTCATCATACTTTAACCATCATCCTTTGTTTTCTGTCTCTTGTTCATGTTCTTTTTGGAATGGTGTTAACCACCTGTGCATTGCAAATGTATTTAATTTTGTACTTATGTCATGTTATTGATTTCAGTATTGCTAAAAATGTCTCACTGAGATCTTTCTGCTTCTTCACATCTGACACTGATACAGTTTTGTTCCCGTTTTTGCTGTACAGGCTTTACTCATTTCACTCTATGTATCCCAGCAGGTCACATGTCACAGATTATTATAAACATTATGTCACTTTCAGCCTTAAGCCGTAATGTCCTCAAATGTAATTATGGTGCCTATATTTCTATCTGTCTCTTGCATGATTGCCGAGTATACCCCATTCCACCTACTAAGAGACACACACACACACACACACACAGGCACACACACACACACACACACACACACACACACACACACACACACACACACACACACAGGCATGCACACACACACACACACACACACACACACACACACACACACACACACACACACACACACAGTCCTTCTCATTAAATAGGTAGGTATCTCCTTGTATGTAGGTTATGAACTTGTACTGATTCTTAGTAGAAACATATTTGGTGAGCACACCATCTTGGCTTGGACCTTTAATATTAAATTCTGTCACCACTTCGATATGCCTTCCTGATTGTAAATCTGTCCAGCAATGTCAGAGGCTTTGAAAAAAAAGTAATACTTCACCTCCACTATCCATCATTAGTCAGAATCCATTATGTCTTACATACATATATATTTTATTTATTTTATTTTTGTTTATTTGTTTACTGGGGTAGAGCACTGATCAAGTATGACCAACCGCAGATAATGTGTTTATATATATATATATATATATATATATATATATAAAATAGAAAGATGATTTCAGAGTCAGTGTAGTGTTACTCAAGTGAAATTTGTGAAATAGGAGCCTCACACCTAAGATCAGATAAGCCATCACCCTGCAGTATTTTGAAATATGTGAAGTTTACAGCAGAGCAGAATGTAGACATCTTGCAGGTTAAAGAGCGTTACATCTGTCAACCCAAGGAGACATGGATATATAAACTAGAAGTTAAGACACATTCACATAGTTCTTTTGTTGTGTCCATAGCAACAGCACCTCCGTTTGAAGGGAGGAGCCATGACTGGAGAAGGCCGCGTGGAGATCCTTAAGAAGAACGAGTGGGGTACAATATGTGATGACAGATGGAATCTTCAGTCTGCCAGTGTTGTCTGCAGGGAGCTTGGTTTTGGAAGTGCCAAGGCTGCTCTGACAGGAGCCCGCATGGGTCAGGGTAAGTGAAGGTCTACACTAATTCTTGTAAATATACACTTTATCTCAAAACTGCTGTACTCTGTAGTTTTGTTATTATTATTTTTTTTCTTTTTGTAGTATAGAAGAAAAAAGAAGAAAGGGTGGACATTTGCTGTGTAACATGACATGGAATTCTTTCTTTGTTCTTAGTATGACTTGCCGTTTTTTTATTTTGTGACTACATAGTCTTTACACGTATAGAATTTATTATGTTATTGTCCTTTGTTTTGTTTAAAACACCAGTAGATACATGCATATCTGCTGACAGAAGTGTTTAGTTGTGCTGGGTAAGAATGTAAACTAGCTGACTGTGAATTTTGTATCCTTTGAGGACTGCAGATATTTTTCCTTTTTTTCCTTATTCATTTAAATACTAATGCAGAGCTAAAGTTCCACTATATTCCAAAACACAAAGCAAATATTTTTAATTTTATCTTGATGTTCTGCACAGTACCATACCTGTCAACCTGGAAACATCAAAAATCTAGACAAAGGCCCATAACAATAGGTACAAATCCATATGCTGATTAACATAAAATTTGCATACATAATTATGTAACCTGCCCACTCCAATGGAATTGTGGAATATCAACTTTCAAACACAAACTGAAGAACAGACAACCAAAATATGGCCCCAGACTCAGACCCTGTAGTAAATGGAGGCCATATTTTTTTAAAATATGTAGCAATGATGTTCACTGGGAAGGGAGAAATGCTGAACTTTAGGATTTTGTTTTTGGTGGCTTGCAGTATGCGGGTTTTATGGTAAAAGTAGGGCATTTAATGGTAGGCAATATTCTAATCTTAGTAAAAGAATATCTTAGTTTGCTAGGACCTCCAAAAGTCATTCTTCATGACCTACTGATAAGTGGCTTAGCTACAGTTTGTGCCCCCTAGGGCTGTCTTTGAGTTTGCCGCCTTTCCCTCCTCACAAAATCATGGTTGAATTGGGCCTCCCCATACAATGCCCTCCCCCTGCAGCCATTCCAAAGTCTCATTACTTGTCTGTTTCACCCCATTTACCATACACACTGTAATGTGCATACTGATTTACTTATACAATGATTTGAATTTCATTTAAAACATTTATTTTACATTTTACAGCACAAACACTAATAGACATCTGCTAAACAAAGCAGTGCTGTCTCACAATGAAAATAGCATTAAAACATTTCTGCCCTTGAAACTCACATTCCCTGAAACAGCATTGAAACCCACATTCAAAGAAAATGCATCAGGCCAGTGGCAGATAAAGATTATCTTTGGGCTGTTTTCAAATCATAGGCCCCTTGCTCATGAAATGTACATGTGTTCTTTGATGCATCTTCCTGATTGTAACAAATTATATTCATTGTATAATACAGTACAGTTTTTAGGGGGCATTTTAAATTTATTGTTTTAAACATTTTTCCAGTAAACAATGAAACAAAATGCATGAACCAAAAATGACAAAACTGCCCAATTCATAACATTTCCATCATAAAATTGTACTCAGACTTCCACAATCCACCAGTATCAGTAAATATGCGCAATCTCTGCAGAAGTAAAAGTCATCTAAATAATTCTACATTAGGTTGCTGCTAGCAAACAATTTTATATTTCATTGTTTCATCTACAAATAAAGTGCCTGTTGCCCTTGAGGAATAAATTGCCTATGTTACATAAAAAAAATGATAAGCTAGTAATATAAATGGATGGCAAACTGATAATAGGTTCATAGTTACTAGCTATTGCCGCCAAAGAGGACATTCTCGGGACTGCAGCATCCACCCTCTTTAAAAGTATAACACAGTACAGTATCATCAATGCATCTTTATACTGTGGGAGTAGAATCCACAGCCTTCTGCATCAAAAGCAAGCATTCTACCTGTTATGCTACTAACAATGCAAGCAAACTTGATATAAGCATCACTAAACTTCTCTTCATCTGAAGCTTTCAGCTCCTTGTAAAATCCACTCGACACTCAACTGTATCTCTCAACTTTGTAGCACAAGTAATCTGGAAAAAGTCAAAATTTATGGGGGTGACAAAAGCCCAAAAACCAGGGATACATTTTAAACATTGATTGTATAATCTTGGAAAGTTGCTAGAATAAAATGTTGTGTTACCACCATGCGTTTCCTGAAAGACAGGAAGACTGAAACTTAAATGGCTATCATTTAGTGAATTCAGTTCTCACCATAGCTCTCGATGTCTTAGCACAAAAAGCCTGGACAAAGTCATTAATGGGGGAATACAGGCCCAAGAATATTCACTGAATTCAGTTCTCACCATAGCTCTCTACCTCTTAGCACAAAAAACCTGGAAAAGCCAATAATACGGGAATACAGCCCCAAAAATAGGGACAAATTTCAAATATTGATCTTACAAACTTAGAACATTGCTAGAATAAAAGATTTTGTGTTACCATGTATTTTCTGAAGAATATGAAGTCTGAAATTAAAATGCCTGTCATTATTTAGTGAATTCAATGCTCACTGATTTGCCACAAAAATCCAGAAAACCACAGATTTTAAGAAGAACAAAACAAAAATATGAGACAAAAATCTGGACAGTTTTCACAAGTGGTGGTGGGTAGGGAATTCAGGCTCTTGCTAGCTGTACCCAAGGTACGGGGTTTGAGCCTGATATAATTCAAATAAAACAGTTGTGGAAAAAAAGAACAGTTAAAATACTAACCAAATTGCTCATGGAAGAAAAGAATCACTTAGTACAGAGCCATTCACACACCCTTGCAGCTTGTGTAAATGCAAATATCAAGTAAATGGTTGTGGAACAAAAATAACTGCTAAGCTACTATAAGATTTTACTTGTCCTTGCCTGGAGCAGCTGGGAAATGCTCACACACTATTTTTACTGCTACTGGCTGGCCAGAAAATACAGTGAATCTCTCGAGCCCTCAGCCAATTCCGACAGGCTGGCAGGCAGTTCATGGGGGGCCTATTTTCTACATGGGGCCTCTGCATGCGATGACATCAGCCCATAAAAGTCCAAAAAAAATTAAAAAAAAAAGCTGGGAAATTCTGAAATTAAGGGGTGTCACTCGGGAATCATGGCACCTCATTATTTAGACCTCAAAACTGGTAAAAACTGAGAAATTTGGTATTGTTGAGAGGTATGCACAGTACCCGTGTTTTTCCAGTAATATAAGAAGTTAGCACTATGTTTTAATTTGTTTTAACCTTAAATGGCTTATTGAAGGCAGACAGACTAAAATGAATGATAGGTAGGAAGTCTTGATCCTGCCTTAAGCTGAGGGGTTTCTCATAATTACTATCCTTAAAGTTACCTCAAAGTAATTTAAATTAAGTCATCAGAAATAAAAACACACAATGTCTGCTAAATGAAATTCTGCAGTTGTAAACATAGGTTTATTTGCAGTTATACACATAGGTTGTTCAAAAATATTCCTCTCTGAAATTACACTGAGAATGAATGGAAGCTCCTGCAATCCAAAGACCTTGTGAAAGATAAACAAAAATGAGTTTCATACATTTGACTTTGCTATCCAAACTTCTTTATTTAAGATGAAAATGAATAATTTCATCCGATGCAATAAACCAAGTCAGTCGTCATTAGATTAAAAGTAAAGACATAGACATTTTTTGGTAGATGTTATCACGAGGCTTCAAGAAAATGGAAATAAAACCAACTTATTCTTCAAAACAATCATATATTTTGAGAAAATTTAGAAAACTAAGAAAGTGGAATGTCTATGAATACTGATACTGTAGTGCAGCATAATAAGGTAGGATTTCACTTCTGGGCTCCAATCCTGTATATGGGGTTTTAAACAGAAGTTCCATCCACCTGAACTGGTGGTAGTAACTTGGGTGGATGTAAAAGACCCCATAACACTTATTCAGTAGAGTAGGGGTTTTATTACACAGTTCACAAATTAACAGAACTGAATGATTTAGTGAAACATCATGCACCTGTTTTAACATAGAATGCCCCGCATCATTGTGTGTTTTTTCACATCCCAGATTGTATTAAAGAATACAACACCACACCCTCATACCCAAATTTTCCTTAATATATTACCCGAGTTAAAGTGCTCCACTGTTTCCTATTTACTTTTTCCTTCCCACATTGCATTCTGTGTCTCTAAAGATGAAATTAAAATATTCTACCCTTTCTTCAGGATCTTGTTTCTATTCACTTTCTAGTGTCTCTACTCAGACTTACTACCTTCTTAGGACTAGTGTCTCTCATGGTCTTTGCATTCTTAGCCCTGTTTTACAAGTGCTTTAATGAAAAGTTTCTTAAAGTAGCAGAAAATGCTTAAATTAGACTGCCTTTTTGAATGTAAAGAATAATCTTCCTGCATTTGTTCTCTCTGTCATCACATTCCATGACAGTTTGTTTCAGCTGCTCATTCAGTGAAAATAAGAGGTTTGGCTTGACTCTTAACAGTAAGACAGCAGCTCCAGGGACTCAAGAAGTTTATGTCCCAAGTACAAAGGAAAGGTTTCAGGATTGAAAACACCTTACTGTGTAAGCTTTTCCTGGACAAAAAATCTTAAACATAATGGGCCATTTTATATATACATGCATATATATATATAGACACGCACATAGAATTACACATGCACACGTACATGCATATGCATGCTCGCACACACACACACACACACACACACACACACACACACACACACACACACACACACACACACACACACACACACACAATCAGATAGATAGATAGACTCCATTGCTGTTGTGATGCCCCTTCATAAAGGAAGCCCACCCACAGACCCCAGGAGTTACAGACTCATTAGCCTAACTAGTTTTATTTGCAAAGTCATGGAACACATAACATCTAACTCATAAAATACAGCATCAAAAACCTCATACAGCAAGATGCTTGCAGTTTGGTCTTATCAAGGGGAGATCACATCCCGTTCATTTAGTAAACTTATGAGAATATAGATGGTGGTCCTTTGGTTCACAGATCGTATTTGGATCATCATCACCATCATCAGCCTCCTTTTCCTATTTTCTACATGGGGTCAGGGTGTCATGTCACTTGTTAACATCTCTCCCTATTCAATGCCACTCTCAAACCTTCTTTAACACTCATGCCTAACTTTCACAGGTCTTCCCTCACACACAGTCCATCCATCTCTTTGCTGGATACCCTCAGTTCCTCTTGCCTTCTTCCTGTCTGGCAAATCTTGTTCACTAGTTTGTCTTCTGCTTTCCTGCATATGTGCCCAGACCACTGTAATCTGTTCATTTGATCTTTTCTGTAATTGGAGCTACTTTGGGCTCTGCTCTTATGTCCTCATTTCTTCGTCTGTCCCAAAGTGTGCATCCTACAACACATCTTAGGCAGTTTATCTCCATCACCTCTAGCTTCTTCAACTACTCTAACTTTACTGCCCAGGTTTCTGTACCATGCAATAGTACTGGTCACACCACTGTTTTGTACATTTTACTTTTCAACATCTTTGGTATTCTTCTGGCATACACTACACCTGACACTCTGTGCCAGTTGGCTGCAACCCCTCTGATTCTAGCCTTGACCGCCTCATTCAGACTTCCTTTCTCCTCAACCACCCCTCCCAGATACTTGAAGCCGTTAACCTGTTCCACTGTTTTCCCTTCTATTCTTCTTATTTCCCCCCATTTGCTGCCATTATAACTGTCTTATCTGTATACAATTTCATCCCATATGCCTTCAGTTTTGCATTCCATTCCCCTACCATTTCCTGAAGTTCTTGCTCAGAGTCTGTCTGTAATGTCACATTGTCTGCATACAGCAGCAGCTTTGTTGATCTGTCTCCTACGACCTGTTTGTTAATGTAGTCCATCACAGTATGAACAGCACGGGGCTCAATGCCAAACTCTGATGCACATCCCCGTCCACTGGGAACCTCTTTGTAAGACTGAATACTGTTTGTACTTGAGTCATTGGGTTCTTATACACAGTTTGCACTAATTCTACTAATGTTTCTGGGAGTTCAAACCACCACAGGACTGCTCATATTTGCTTTCTTGGGACCTTGTCATATGGTTTCTCCAAGTCAAGGAATGCCCAGTTGGACTCTTTTCTCATTTCTGGCATCTTCTCAAGTATATGTCTTACTGCAAACATTGGGTCAGTTGTGCTTCCTCCTGATCTGAATCCAAACTGCTCATTTCCCAACTTACTTTCTACTTCTATTCATTTATCAATCGCCCTCTCCAGAATTTTCAAGCATAGTGATGGGGGTTTAATACCTCTATATTGCCCATAGCTGTGAATGTCCCCTTGGTTCTTGAACACTGGAACCAGTATGCTTATTCTCCAGTCAACTGGGATACACTTTGCTCTCCATATCTCACCCAACATCTTGTTTATATCTGCTGTGACTTCATTTGAGCCTGCTGCTATCCCTGACTTCATTTTCCTTAATGCTGTTCTTACTTCTTCTATGGTGGGCTTCTCCTCTTCTGTCACCATTGGCTGTGTCTGGGGCAGTACAGCTTTTTTGTTTTGTTTTATTTTTTTTTTTCATTCAGAAGTTGCTGGAAGTACTCCTTCCATATGCCTTTGATGTCCTGCTGACTGGTGAGCAGGTTGAAGCTGGCATCCCTTATAAAGGGTGTCTTTATCTTTATCTTTAGCTTTCTGTCTTTGCCTTACAATCTGATATAGTTTCTTTGTGCTATCCACTGACTCACGTACCAGTACCTGGTAGAGTGCCTCTGTTGCCTTGTTCTTTGCTACTGCAACTCCTTTCTTAGACTCATTGTTAGCCAGCCATTATTCCTTCCTACCCTGGTATGTCTTTTCATCTCTCACTTTTTCTTGCATTCCTTTTTACTTTTAATGACTTCCTGGACTTCTGTAATCCACCACTAGCTTTCCTTATGTACCTTATTTCCATACCTGGTTCAGCAGCAAATCTGTTCTGTAACCTTTAACCCTTAAGCATGCTGTTTTGAGACACTGCCATTCTTCAGCTCCACCTATTTTCTCTTCTTCTTGAGGTGCTAGAGCCCTGGCTAATTATTTTAACTGTTGGGCTTTCTCCCCAATCAACTTCCAGGCCTTCAGCCTGGTGTCTTTTGACCTTAGACCCTTCTCTGATCAGTGCTTGCAGCTGAGTGTGGCAACTAGTGGTTTATGTTGTGAATCGACTGTTTTACTGGTAATGACTTTGCAATCTCTGATTTACCCCTGAGTTGCTTATTGGCCATATTGGCCACTTTTGTATGTAATCTTGTGACTGTCTCTCTTTCTGAACCATGGGTTGGCTACCATCAAGCCAGAAAGAAGTCTAGAATGGCCTCTCTTTTATTCCTGTTGCTCCACCCATGTGGACCCAGGCTGTGCTCATATCCTATTTTGTCTGTCCTGATATGTGCATTCAGGTCACCCATTATTAACAATTCCTGTTATCCTGCTTTATCTAGTAGGCCCTGTTACTGCTGTCTGAATGCATTCTTTTCCTCACTATCACAACCCTGCTGTGGGGCATAAGCTGAGATTATGAATAGTGCTCTATTATTACAGTGGAGTCTGATTGCTGTGAGTCTGTCACTAATTCTGATGACATCCCTTTCTGCCTTCTGAAGCCTCTCTCTCAGTACATTTCCCACAGTATTTCTAGCCTGTCCCCCTCCTGAGTAGAAGACTATGAATCCCAAGCCAAGCCAGCTTTGCTGCACTGACCTTCCAGATTGTCCCCTGGATACATAGGATGTCATATCTCCTCCTTACCATCATGTCATCCACTTCCAAGCTTTGTCCTTCAATGAACCTACACTGAGTGTGACAATTCTTAGTTCAAGTTTGGCAGGTTGATTGGTTTAATATCCAGCTTTTGCTCAACAGAACTATCTCACGTAACCCACGCCGAGCAACTGGACACTGTCCAGTAGCTTAGCGCTTTATAGCAGGCACACACTGGCTGATAGGGGCACAAACACTCCTCCCACTATTAACATGGGACCCTGGCATAGGTCAGAGTAAGCAGTGTCCTCAACCCACTTATCACTGGCAAATGCCTATGCCCATTTTGGTGACATTAGTCAGCATGACAAGATTACCCAGAGCCTGTTTTTTACATCATCAAGTGACTAGCCCTGCCATGATGTACGGTTTGTTATCCATGTTGTCTTATCTTGAGGATACTACACACCACAGTAGATGCCCAAAGCAGATGGTCTATACAACTCTTTCCCCTAAAAGGCACATCTAAAGTCTGTGCTGCTGCCCACAGCTCCATTCTTAGATGAGTTTGAGATGGAAACACTCAACATGTTTTTTGGAGGTGGGAGAAACCCCACAGAGACACAGGGAGAACATGCATACTCCAAACAGGCATTGGTTGGAGGTCTGAATCGTACCTTGTACTTTGTTCATGGAAGGTGAAGACTTTAACCATTATGCCAACTGGTCTGTCACAACATTATTTAGCGCTAGCTAATATATTTTACCCCCCCCCCCCCGTACTGGTACAGTAAATAAACTAAGAGACCTAAAAGTAGACTTTTTTGTGGAATAAGAAAGCTAGAACCCACATATTTAAAATAGCTAGTAGTGTATGTCAGGATGCAGTAAATGGACCCCCTTCTTTTTGACCTCCAAGCTGTAATTCCAGTTATATGGCTAGCTAAATTTGAAGATGACTGCAAGGTAGGTGTTATTACCTGATCACCCTTTGATATGGTATCAGTACAGCAAGAACTAATTCTTACAAAACAATGGTGTATTGAAAAGGAGCTAAAATTAAATGTAGTGCAGCATTGTAACATTTAGTACAGTGCCCCCTTTGATATGTATCTCTGTAGACACATCACACAGCTAGAAACTAAAATGACTACTAGTCTAAAGACCCTTGGCTACCAAGACAGGCTTGAATCCCTATCTCTATATTTAGTCTCTTACAAACTCTTACATGGTGATCTATGTCTTGCATTCCATGCCATTAAGTATCCCCATTGATCTTGTGTATCTCTGCAAGGCAAACAGTTCCACAAGGATTAGAACCAAAGATATGAATCTCCACCAATATACGAATAAGACATGCTAGAGGGACAGATTCATTGTCCAACATTTACTCAGTGGCAGCTGGTGACTTCAAATCAAAGGGGGGCTGCAGGAGACCGCTGAATGGGTGGGGTCAATGGGACGGGGTGTGGCCAACTAGAAAGAGGAGGAGCTATGCTCAAAACCACAAAAACTAACTAAATACACTGCCCTGGGTGCCAAACCATCATTATGAGAGTCCAATCAAGACAAAATGAAGTGTAGAAGAATAAAAAAAAATTCAATGCATTGGCTGCATAACAGCTTACTTAATATCTAGATGGAAACAAAAAGGTTGTGAGGCATGAAAAAATAAATTACTTTTTAAATACATTAATGGAATGCCAGTCAAAATCAAGTATAAGAAAAACAAGCAGCACCCAACTCAAACCACTTCTTGCACTGCAGTTCTAATTATAATTTATATTCAGCTTTGTTAAAGTACCAAGTAACATGCTGAAGGTAGAAATCTCTGATGCCCCCACTTGTAAAAATGT
This sequence comes from Protopterus annectens, assembly GCF_019279795.1. Lineage (NCBI taxonomy): Eukaryota > Metazoa > Chordata > Ceratodontiformes > Protopteridae > Protopterus > Protopterus annectens. The sequence continues at coordinate 507,954,151 of NC_056730.1, read as the reverse complement.
TTCTTATCCAAAAAAAGACCTGCTGCCTGACAACTATCTACTTGTTTCATGGGGAAAACATGATCAAAGTAAAAAATGAAAAGCAAACAAGAAATAAGCTCAAGATACATTGCTTAAAAGGATTACTGTACAGGTTATGGACCACACGACTGGCATTCTGTTTTGTTTACGGGTAAAGCCTGCAGAGATGACTGGAAGTCTCCAAGTGTAATGAACTTCTTAAAATAATGTAATCCTGTCCTTTATTACAAATACTGTCATATGCATGTCAATACCCAAGGCTTATACATTATCTAGTTAAGTATTCTCTACATTTCAACAACAGAAAGGCTTTCAATGTTGGCAATTCTTTAACAGTATGCTTATTAAAGCTTACTTGCATCTTACGACCTCAGCCAAGCTTACCTGATGGTCATTAAAGTATTGCTACTTAAACACAGAGCAACAGGCACTTTGAGTAATAAGCATAAATCAACAGTACAAAAAACATGACAGAAACCAGACCATTCTGCAAAAATCAAGGACAGATGAAAAGCCACTGTAGTACTTGTGTCTACCTTGGATGGTGGGGGATACTCTGCACATTTACACTGCATAACTACTCCTTACCTTGCTTGGACACATCCAGAGTCACTACATGGAAGAGTGGGGTGCAACAAGTATGTTACAATTTGAAATGTCTCGGGCTGACTGTGATGGCCCTGACACATGCCATACCTCTCAACCTCAGAGCAAGAAATCTGGACAAAGCCATACAAAGAAGTGGGACAAAGGCCCAAAAATAAGGACAATTTTTAAATATTGCTCTTATAAACTTAGAAAGATAATAGAATAGGTCTTGCATTAGTATGAATTTTCTGAATAGTATGAAATCTGAAACTCAAATGTCTGTCATTATTTTCTAACTTCAGTCTTTAATGATTTATCACTAATTTGCCCAAAAAAACACAATTTTATGAAAAATGGACCAAAAATGTGATGTAAAAATATAAAATAGCCACACAATACAGCTGGGAACCTGTCAAAGAAGGGACACTTTAATATTAGTACTGCTAACTTGAGCAGCTGACAAAATAAAAGAATCTACATGCATTTCTGAAATAAAAGTAACCTTTAACTCTTGATTATTAGTTATTTCTTAATTGTAAACTCTCCATGTTTTCTTCCAAAATTGCTATTTTGCGGAGGGATTATTAGGGGGAAGAGCAACATTTTGAGCCAAAATCAGGGACAGCTGAGAGGTTTGGCTATGTCTAATTCTATAAAGCAATTTATTTGCATGTACCTCTCAACCTGTTAATGCAATTAATCTGGACAAGGCCGACTATATTGGGGGAACATATAAACAGTACTAAAAATTGCTCTTGTATAAAGTGAGACAGTTGATAGAACAACAGGTCTTACTTTAGCATGCATTTTTCTGAAGGTTATGAAGTCTGAAAATCAGTGTGTCATTATTTAGTGACTTAATTCCTAAATGATTTGCCAGAAAACCACAAATTTTATGAGGAACAAACCAAAAATAAGAAGCAAAAATCTATTCATTCTTTGAAAATCTGGACAGTTGGGAGGTATAGTTCAGCTGAGGCTGTCTTTAAGTTTGCCGCCCTTCCCCCTCATAAAATCATGGTCAAATGGAGCCTCCCCCTGCAGCCATTCCAATGATCCATTACTTGGCTATTTCACTCCATTTACCATAAACACTAATGTGCATACTGATTTACTTCTATGATGATTTGGACTTCATTTGAAAGTTTTATTTTGCATTTTACAGCACAAACACTAAGACATCTGCTAAACAAACTTAGCATTAAAACTTCTCTACCCTTGAAACTCACATTCATTGAAACAGCACTGAAACCCGCATTCAAAGAAAATACATTTTACCAGTGGCAGATAAAGATTAATTCTGGGCTGTTTTCAAATCATAGGCCCCTTGCATATGAAACATACATGTGCTCTTTGATACACCTTCCTCTTATTTTGAACATTTTTCCAGTAAACTATGAAACAAAACGCATGCACCAATAATAACAAAACTGCCCAATTCAGAACATCTTTCCAGTAAACAATGAAACAAAATGCATGCACCCATAATGACAAAACTACCCAGTTCAGAATATTTCCATCATAAAAGTCTACTCAAACTTCTACAGTCCACCATTATCAGTAAATATGCACAATTCTACAGTCCACCATTATCAGTAAATATGCACAGTTATACAGTCCACCATTATCAGTAAATATGCACAATCTCTGAAGAAGTAAAAAAGTCATCTAAATAATTCCACATTAAATAAATCTGTAACTAATGAAGAAGTTGCTGCTAGCAAACACCTTTATATTTCATTGTTTCATCGAAAAATAAAGTGTCTGATGCCCCTGAGGAATAAATTGCCTATATTATTTTAAAAATGATAAGCTAGTAATATTGCAATAGGAAATGGATGGCAAACTGATAACAGGCTCATAGTTAGTATCTTAACTTTTTCAGTATGACAGCATTCACCCCTTGTGGGAGTAGAACCAACTACCGTCTGCATCAAAAGCAAGTACACAACCTGTTGTGCTATTAACAATGCAAGCGGACTTAGCATAAGCAGCACTAAACTTCTCTTTCCCTGCAGCTCTAAGCTCCTTGTAAAATCTACTCAGTACTCAACTGCATCTCAACTTCGCAGCACAAGAAATCTGGAAAAAGCCAAATTTATTGAGGGGGTGGTCAAAAGCCCAAAAACCAGGGACACATTAAACATTGCTTGTATAATCTTGGAAATTTGCTAAAATAAAATGCTGTGTTACCACCATGCATTTTACTGCCAAGGTCCCTGTGCAAAACAGTCAGAGCAACATACCACTACACCAAATCAGCTGCTTTGTGAAAGAGCGTAAGACTGAAACTTAAATGGCTATCATTTAATGAATCCAGTTCTCACCATAGCTGTCGACCTTGAACATCTTAGCATAAAACACCTGGACAAACCCAGTAATGAGGGAATACAGCCCTCAAACATATTCAGTGAATTCAGTTCTTGCCATAGCTGTCAACCTTAGCACAAAAAACCTGGACAAAGCCAATAATGGGGTAATACAGTCCCAAAAATAAGGACAAATTTCAAATATTCATCTTATAAACTTAGGTTGTGTTACTATGTACTTTCTGAAGAATATGAAGTCTGAAATTCAAATGCCTGTCAATTTTACTTCTGACAGAACAAAAACAATTTTCAGCAGAGGCCCAGGGAGAAATACTGCAGACACATGTCTGTGCAAAATGGCAGGACACCAGAGCAAATCCACACAAACACAGGGATAAGATGCAGACTCCACACAGAAGGCACTCCAGCCAAGAATAAAACCAGAAAATGTATAGCTGTAAGGCAACAGTGCTACCACTGCACCATCAAATATGTAAGGAATTAAACATTCAGAAACCTGAAGTCTGAAATTCAAATGCCTGTCAATTTTATTTAACATTTGTTAATCAGGACAGTCTGACTTGGAACAAAAAAACAATTTTCAGAAGAGGCCCAGGAAGAAATAATGCAGACACGTCTTTGTAACATGAGAGGACACAAAGCAAACCCACACAAACACAGGGAGAAGATGCAGACCCCACAAAGAAGGCACCCCAGACAAGAATCAAACCTAAGAACCTGCAGCTGTGAGGCAACAATGCTACCACTGCACCATCAAATATCAAGCATTGTAACATTTAGAAACCACAGATATTATGAGGAACAGATCAGATCAAATATATGGCAAAAATCTGCATTTTTTTACAAATGGTGGTGGGTAGGGAATTCAGGTCTTTAACACCTACATACAAGGTACAGGGTTCAAGCCTGAGGTATTCCCTACCACCACCATGACTCTAGCCACCAGTATATAGCAACTGGGGCATTCACACACACACACACACACACACACACACACACACACACACACACACACACACACCCTTCCTTCCTTACCTGTAGTAGATCTCGTAGCTGCTCCAAATCCCCGTCCACACATATAACCAAACCCTGCCATAACATATATCCATAGCTGCCTGTCCACATTGCGAGATCTTCCCGCCCATCCAGTTTCCACATAGCTTCAAATCCGATCGCGAGATCTTCCCGTCCACATAGCTCCAAATCCCATCGCGAGATCTTCCAGACTGCTGACGTTGCAGTCCGGCTCCGATGAGTTTCCAGGACAGTCTATTGCAGTTACAACTGCATAGACTTCTGGGATCATGCTCTTACATGTTTCCCAGTCTGGACTGCTGCTGAAACAGTCTGCGCATGCTCCAGACTGTCTCAGCAGCAGTCCGGACTAGTGCGCATGCGCGAAAGTCCGCAAATTTTGAATTTTTTTTTTTATCTTTTACTTTATTTTTTATCTTTTATTTTCTTTTAATTTCTTTATTATTTACAGCTGGGGGGCTGCGGTCCGGCAGTCCAATAGCACGGGCGGCCCCTGCATTTACTCCATTTCTGGAATAAATTGCCCTTCCATGTTAAACAGAGAAACATCAACAAGTGGACGCACATCTGCAAATTCACCCCTGACTTGGCCTCCTTTACGTCATTCTAGAATTGTGATGTACCTCATGAGGGTGGCTATTAGTAAGGCAATGATGGTCTCATGATTTACTTGCCTTGTAGTTCCTGTGATACAGATACCCTTTAAAATCTGCAGGAAGTACAAGGTAAATGTATTAGCATATTGTGCATGCGTGTTGGAGAAAGCTGCAACTCTCTTCTCTCCATGAGTTTACAGTCCAAAGTCACTGGGTACATGCTTCCAGAGAATCAGCTTTAGGTATTACTTGCAGTTCCAGGAAAAAATAAAAAAAAACATTTTCACAGCAAAATACAAAAAATATTGAATGCTTTCCAAAATGCACATTACTCCTTAGAAGATTTTATAATCCCTATAGCCCATAAAAATTGCAGTCCCAGAAGGACCCTGATTTCACAGCAAAAATACAAAAAATGTAAAATGTTTTCCTAAATCTACATTACTCATTTATAATCCTTATAGCCCATAAAAAATCCTAGCCAAAAATGGCAGGTATATAAAGTTCCCCATAACAAAGTCTAGAACTGAAAAATAAACTGTGACAGCAGTTTTACAGCAACATACTAAATTGGCAAACATAGTTTGCAAACTGACTTTATTACCACTAACTGATATTTCAAACTATCATCCACAATCTGTCTTTGAATTGTTGACATTTTATTACCTGCAAAATGTATGTAAACATTAACAAATTACTTCCCTTTTTCCTGTACAGTCCTTCAAATGGTATACAGAAAAAGAAATAATTTGATCCAGAAGAACCATATGTTAGTACATGCAGTAAAGTGTCAACACCCCCCAAGTTACTGCAATTTGTATCAAGTGTTTTCACACTAGAACTTTATAACCAAGCCTCTTAGTGATCAAAAAATAAAAAGAGAAAACATTGTCTGGCCTGTAAATCCTGGCTTCCTTAAAAGTCATGCTGGCCAGCTAAGTTAATGGTGAAAGTCCGGTGAACAATCAGCGTCATTTTGAGCTTCTGGCATTCCTGGGACTTAAATTCAAATCCAGTACATATAACAGAACAAGATTAGAATATGAAGCATATGATTTCCCAAATCAAGATAAATGTTCAGACTGCATAAACAATGTACCATTTGTAGAAGAGGTGCTGCTGAAGAAGAAGGAGAGAGAATATGGGGTTCATTGATTACAGAATGCCAAGAAGGTGCATTTGGGGATTATCTGTCAGTATGAATGATAGGTAGGAAGTCTTGATCCTGCCTTAAGCTGAGGGGTTTCTCATCATTACTATCCTTAAAGTTACCTCAAAGTAATTTAAATTAAGTCATCAGAAATAAAAACACACAATGTCTGCTAAATGAAATTCTGCAGTTATAAACATAGGTTTATTTGCAGTTATACACATAGGTTCTTCAAAAATATTCCTCTCTGAAATTACACTGAGAATGAATGGAAGCTCCTGCAATCCAAAGACCTTGTGAAAGATAAACAAAAATGAGTTTCAAACATATGACTTTGCTATCCAAACTTTTTTATTGAAGATGAAAATGAATAATTTCATCCGATGCAATAAACCAAGTCAGTCGTCATTAGATTAAAAGTAAAGACATAGAAATTTTTTGGTAGATGTTATCACGAGGCTTCAAGAAAATGGAAATAAAACCAACTTATTCTTCAAAACAATCATATATTTTGAGAAAATTTAGAAAACTAAGAAAGTGGAATGTCTATGAATACTGATACTGTAGTGCAGCATAATAAGGTAGGATTTCACTCATGGGCTCCCATCCTGTATACAGGGTTTTAAACAGAAGTTCCATCCACATGAACTGGTGGTGGTAACTTGGGTGGATGTAAAAGACCCCATAACACTTATTCAGTAGAGTAGGGGTTTTATTTCACAGTTCACAAATTAACAGAACTGAACAATTTAGTGAAACATCGTGCACCTGTTTTAACATAGAATGCCCTGCATCATTGTGTGTTTTTTCACATCCCAGATTGTATTAAAGAATACAACACCACATCCTCATACCCAAATTTTCCTTAATATATTACCTGAGGAAAGTGCTCCACTGTTTCCTATCTTGTAATCTCTCCCTGTATCTATAATATATCATATTTTACTTGACAAACATAAATGTAACCAAATCCTACAACTTATAAGCATTTCTCGTAGCTTTTCCAAAAATGTTTACATTTTGGTCATTTTGCAAAAGCATACATAATGCCCTCCATTTTTCCACCGTAACCTTTAATTTCCTTGAAGCATTTATTCATTTGCCCTTTAATAAGGAATGTTTTGCAAGTTAATTGCTAAGATAAATCTTTCATATTCAAATGTTTTTTAGTAATTTTCATTTGCTGCAAATTACAGTAATGAACTCTTAGCCAACAAATGTCATTCTTTTTTCATGTAGTGTTTTTCCATAATCTGTCTATACCGTACTATAGCTTTCTTCTTAATATTAAAATGTCATCCAGTGCCAGGTGATATATATATACATATATATATATATATATATATATATATATTTTTTTTTTTTCTTTATAGAGTATTGTTCTATTCATTTCTTTCCTCACAGTAAACAACACTTTTTAATTACTATTCTTAATCCATCCCAGCTTTGTTATCAACACTAGCCATGCATACAACATCTAGATGAAGGATAACAAAAACAATATAGGCAGGACCATATCCAAACCTTAATTTTCTTTTGACTGCTACACCACACTCATCTTAAATGCTTATAAGCAATTTCCCCATACAGTTTTGGAAAAAAAAAAGTCTCTTTCATGATTCTCTCAAACATTTAGAACAAAAAATAAATAAGACATGCATTGTATTCGACTGCTGCAGTAGCCTTACCTATATGAGTTATATCCTGCTAAGGATATAACTGCTAGCTAGCTTCCAAAGCATCAGGGCACCTTCCACACACTCAAACTGTTAGGCAGCTTGTGCTGAGCTGCCGAAAATCACATGTTTGAGCTGCAAGCCCTTCAGAGATTTCCTGCTGTTGACAAGACCGATCCTCTGCAGGTTTTCAAGGATCAGCAGTTGACTTGAGCTGTTCCATTCCTGGACTTGCAGCAGGTATTAATGGAGAGAAGAAAACCTGCTAGTATAAAAGCATATTTTAGTCAGTAGAAATGTTTTTCTAGGTGCCAGCAACATAACCAGCACCTATTCAGGGATAATGTTTCTCTGGTTTTACAATATTTGTCTGAGTCACTATCCTTTGGCCTTACGTACTCCTCCATCAAGGTTCATTTATTGGCCATTGCAGCATGTCTACCCATACATCCCCCCATTTCAATGTAATCTTATGTTAAAATGTTTTGGAAAGGGTTTTGCATAAGAGACCTCTAAGAAAACCTGTAGATCCTCCTTGGGATCTTAATTTTGTATTAGAGAAGCTAAGACTTGGTCCATTTGAAGCAGCTAATCTGGTTGACTGACGTGAGATTCTTAACATGGAAAACTGTTTTACTGATTGCGCTGACCTCTGCAAGAACAGTATCTGAGTTGCAAGCTCTAATGCTGAGTCACCCCTATCTCATTTTCAAAAGAGACAGGGTTTCTTTGAAAACTAATTCTTCTTTTATGCCTAAAGTGGTATCAAAGTTTACTTAAAGCCAGCTATCCGTCTCCCCACTTTCTTTCCCAAACCTAAAAGTGAGAGAGAAAGGATACTCCATATCTTGAATGTCCACAGACAACTCAGGTACTACCGTGACAGAACAAAATCTTTCAGATCTGCAGGTCATTTGCTCATTTCATGTGAAAGTAAGTAGAAGGGACAACCTGCATTAAAAAATATTCAAATGATTGTCTCAAACTATCGCCTTTTTTTATTCTCACCACAACAAAATTGTTCCAGGCAGGGTCATGGCTCACTCTATCAGGGCCTTGTCTTCATCAATGGCTTTTTGTAACTATTCTAGATGCAGCACCTTTCTTATCTGTACATACCTTTTCAAAGCACTGCAAGCTTGACTGCTTCTCCTGGTCAAGATCAGGCTTTGCTATTCTCTAGGGGCTCTTGCACCCTTCCTCTTTGATCTCCCATATGTAGTAATCTAAGGTAATCTGCCCGTACTGCTAATGCCTACCACATCAGTGATCGATATGCTGAACATAGTACAATTCTTGTAAGTAAACTTACCATAACAGTAGATATTCTAATGATCACTGCTGCAGCAGCAACTCCATCCCTCTACTCACCTTTCTGTTTTTTGGGGTTTATTTTGCAATTTTGCTAGGCTCTGTATTTCTGTATATCTATATCTATATCTATCTATATATATATATATATATATATATATATATATATATATATATATATGTGTGTGTGTGTGTGTAATGAGTAAGACCACTTGTACGAAAGACGACACTTATGAAGCCTCGGTTCACTGACAGTTATTCCCAGGGTAAAGAACCACTTGGCCACCACGGTGAATTTTGCCTTTTTCTCCAGTATAGTGCGATCTTGGAGTTGGTATATTTATTTAGGGGGTGTGTGGGGGTTAAAGCCCCCACTTGGATTATTTTGAATTTGTTCCAGTTAGTTGTTTTGTCATGGTAGCCAAGTGGTTCTTTACCCCAGGAATAACTGACAGTGATCCAAGGCTTCATAACTGCGTAACTCATCTTTCTTAGAAGTGGTCTCGCTCATTAGGAATTCAGGTGATTTACTATTAGATGTTCGAAGCGAATTCCGTTGACTGCACTTTTGTCGAACACAGAAGTTCGAAAACGGTAATATCAAACACCAAAAGCCAACCTAGGAATGGTTTTAACATGGGTCGAGATAGGTGTTCAGTGTTATTGCCAAACTACAAACCTCTGCCCTATCTCAACCCATGTTAAAACCCATTTTTTTGTCCTAGCTATGTCCACTCAGGCCTCAGCCTCCCCCTCTGACTTGGCATAAAGGGCTTGGTGCTCAAACCTGTGTAACAGTTTGAACACGTGGAAGATGCCCTGAAGATTTAGAAGCTTGCTGACTATTATATCCTTGGCAAGATACAATCTATATAGCTAATGCTACTGTAGCAGTAATTATTTGAACATCTACTGTTATGGTAAGTTTAACAGCTGTACTTTCTTGGGTAACTTCCAAAACCTAAAAAACATGTTTTGATAATACACACATGGTTACTATATGACATCATTGATAAATTCTAAAATTGCATTACCTCTTTCATTTTTTTCATGAGTTCTTTCTTTTTCCTTTGTGATTACATCATGCTTCTCAGTTGTTACCCCTAGTAAATCAATCCTATCTTTTTGAAATAATATACCTTTTAGGTCCTCATTTACTCTAAAACTTTTATTCTTTTTACTATTAGTACTTAATCCAAACATCCAGAATTTTATTTTCAGAAAGGTCACAAGTTTACAACTTTTTGACTCATAACATTGCACTGTTTGTGCAATAGAAGACATCAAGAAATTCATGTCTGTGTTCATTCTTTACATACAATTTCCCACATTTGTTCTTTATGTCTTTAAAAATCAAGTGCAAAGCTTTTTTTACCATTTATTTTTGTTAGAATTATGCTCTCATTTTATAACGTCAGCTTTCTTATTGTATAACGTGCAGCTTTTACTGTAGTTACTTCAGTGGATCTATATTAAGTTTAATAAACTGCTGTTTCTATTTACTGTATGCTGAGCAACTGTCCAATTACTTCCTGATTCAATGTCATCCGGCCCTGCTTTCTGGTGACGTATTAGAGGGGAGAAACATGTGTAGTGTGTTGACACGCTTTCTGTAGTCTGCCGTAGATTTTATTACAAAATAACTAGAATGCAGTACAATCAATCAGATAATAAATCAATGAATACAGCTGTATTCAAGTGAAAGACAGCAAAAGAAAGATGAAAGAGAATACGATTTTTAGTGAGGTGTATAAAGCTTGGCATACAGTGAAATAAAACAGATGTAAAACTAATAAATCATTGTCTACTAATGGATTGATTAATCACTTTTAGGGGAAACACTAAGATTATGTGAATCACCTCAATGACAACCCTACTGTACAACAAGTTTTTTTTTTTTGTTATACAGCATGGCACCTTGTTTATGATGTGTGGCAGGTACTAAAGGAGGCTGCTACTAGGAAATTTTATGTTCAAAAGTAGAAGACATTTTGTAGTTGGTCTATCTATCCATCCACAACCCCTTTTCCTCTTTTTGCACTTAAGGTCAGGGTGTCACTTCACCAGTGACAATCATCTAGAGCCAAGGTTTACATCACTGGTTGGCTAGCCGTATTGCAGTAATTCTTACACACCACACGCACACACACACTCACACCTATGGCCAGTTTAAAGTGTCCAGTCCACTTACTGCATATCTTTGGAATGTCGAAGGAAACAGGAGCACCCACAGGAAACCCACACAAACATAGGGAGGACATGCAGACTCTGCACAGAAGGCACCCCAGGCAACCAAGGCACAATCACTAATTATGCACCACTGGTTCTTTGATATATGTGTGAGTTGTTATCCTCTGGAATGTCTCACCCTTTTAGTAGGAGTTATTTTTTGACCATTTCAACATGTCTGTCCATGGATCCTCATCTTCCTTTTCAGACTTTGCTCAAGTTGCTCTACAGATTGTCTTTCACATGTAAGACCATCTAGTTAAGAGGTGGCACTTTGATGGGATCTTTACTTTGTGGTGGAAATTTTAGTTCTGTCTATCTTTGAAACAGCTATTCTGGCAGTTTTTAGTTTATTATTTGGTAGGTTGTTTGCCTATTGGTCTGTTACTTGCAAAAGAGTATCCGAGCTGCAAGCTCTCATGGTGGGTAATGCCTATTTGCTTTTCCATAGATACAGGGTTATTTTTAGAACAAATCCCCCATTCATGCCATTAGTAGTTTCAGAGTTTGCTTTGAATCTAGCCATCTATCTCCCTCATACCTCTCAACTGTAAAGATGTTCGTAGAATGTCCAGATTTTTGCCTCATGTTTTTGGTGTGTTCCTCCTAAAATCTGTACTTTTCTGGCAAATAGCTGAGGATTGAAGTAATTAAATAATGACAAACATTTGAGTTTAAGACTCCACATCCTTCAGAAAAATCATGTTAATGCAAAACCTATTATTCTATCAACTTTCTAAGTTTGTAAGACCAATATTTAAAATCTGTCCCTATTTGTCCCCCCATCATTTTAGGCTTTGCCCAGATTTTTTACTCTAAGAGGTTGAAAGGTATCCCTGTGTTCTGTTCAGAAACTTCTAACAAGTGGGAAAGGATTCTCTATACTCTGAACATGTATATGCAACTCACGTATCATCTCGTCAGCAATAAGTCCTTTAGGAAAGCTGAACATCTATGAACATACTATGATGTGACAATGAAAGGACAACCCATGTCAGTTCAGACAATTGCCAGATGGTTGCTCCTTTATATTTTTCTCTTGTTATTCTCACCATGGTAAAACAGTTCCAGGTAGGATCGAAGCACATTTTACTTGAACCTTGTTTTCTTTGATGGCAAACTGGAAATGGATGGACTCCAGAAGCATTCTAGGGGCATCTACATGGTCCTCTGTACATACTTTACAAAGCATTGCATACCGGATTCCTTCTCCAGCCCAGGACAGGCTTTGCTAAGACCATACTCCAGGGGCTCCTGGATCCTAATCCTTCCTCCTCCCAGAATGAATTAATTTTTGTAATCTACTCAAATATCTATAGGCTACTGCAGCAGTAAGAATGAAAAACATAGTACAGTGGTTTAGGTTGCACTTACTAAATGGCAGGTCTTCACATTTCTCACTGTTACAGTAGCTGCACACTCCCTCTGACCCCCTTTTTTCTGTATATACTTACTTTTTTGAGATAAGAGTTACGTGTCCCTAACTTTTTTGTGTTACAAGATGAATAGACACTATCCCTTTTGGAGGACAAGAAAGTCCTGAAGAAATAGGCACCCAGGCTGCTGCATTCTGGGTGCATGTGGTGTGCAGGAAGAGCAAGAGACTTTTGAAGACTGGCCAACCATTATATCCTGAGCAGGATATAGATTCATAGATTCATAAGTTTATAGGATGATACTAGGCTATTGGTCCAGAGGCCCTTATAAGCCTAGCCAAGAATTTTGCCCATGTTCCCTCAAAGTCAGCACCTGTTTCCCCTGTCCATTAGGGAGACAGGTGGGATCCCAGGGGTGTATTTTCTGTTTCCCATCCATTCATCCAGGTTCCTCATAAAGCGGGCTAGAGAAGTACTCTGCCTGGGTGGCCGTGGTACTGCAGCAGTTAGCATTGCCACCTCACAGCAAGAGGTTCTCTGGTTCAATCCTCAGCTGGGTGCGTTCTGTGTGGAGTCTGCATGTCCTCTCTGTGGTCACGTGGGTTTCCTCCAGGTGGTCCGGTTTCCTCCCACATCCCAAAGACATGCTGTAGGTGGATTGGACACTCTAAATTGGCCCTATTCGTGCGTGCATGTGTGTGCCTTCTGTGGAAGGTCGGGCATCGGGCTGGCAACTCAACACCATAAAACTCCACTACCAATCATGAGCAGACAGGTGATCTGCTGTGGCAACCCCTAACTGGGAAAAGCCGAAAGAAGAAGAAGAGAGGTACTCTGCGTGACATGGATAGGGAGTCTATTCCACAGATGGAGGAGTCTTTGGGACACAAATCTATCCCACCAATAACTTCTATTAATGTCATAGACCAGGTTAAGACCTTGCATGCAGGTTGCGCATGTGGAGTTTGACTTACGGATATGCAGCAACTCCATCAAGGCTTGGCCTTAGATGGCCTTGTATGCCAGACACAGGTCATCTCTGAGTAGTCTGTACAAGATTGAGTAGAGGGACAGGGCTTTTAGCCTATCTGTATAGGATAGGTGTTTGAGACCCTGGATTTTCCTGGTCAGGAACCTCTGTGGTCTCTACAGCTGCTGTATGTGCTTGGCAAGGTACATGCCGAAGGGGGGCATTGTACTCGATAATGGGACTGATAAAGGAGGAGTAAGGGGATGTTATGACCTCCTTGTTCCTGGATGAAATACCCTTATTTATGAGGTGGGCCATGTAGAAAGTCTTCCATACAGCTGAGGCAACGTGCTGGTCAAAAGTCAGGTTGCTATCAACCTGGGTGCCCAAGTCCCTCACGACTGATTGCGTGCTTAGTATGCTGTTATTAATGTGATAATTAGTGGGGATGCCATTTTCCCCAAAGGGGATAATGATGCATTTCTTGGCATTCAGTTTGAGGTCATAACCCAAATAGTTATAGACCTCTGCATCAGAGAGGAATTTGAACAACTGCTGTTATGTCAGTGCAACTTATACAACTGCACTTTCTTTCTTAACTATTCAAGACAAAAAAAAGCTTCTTACTTTATGATTGCTGTTGCAGATAAATGCCTATAATACAAGTCCTTAATTGTTTTGTGTCATATTCAAGCACTTGCCTTATTACAACTCCTGAAACATTATCAACCACTGTTTTCTGATTTTATAAGTATGAATATCCTCAGGATTCAATAACGCTTACACTAAGTGTACACCATTCTGACTGAACAGATAACACAGATATAACTCTCACCTTCTTCCTCCTAATTTTAGTTTTCCTACTGATGTTCTTGCAGCTTTAAATATTAACCAGGATTCACAAAGGTTACCACAAAGTGTAGACTACATGTACACTTAGTGTAATCTTTCTGAGTGACTAGAAAGCACAAAAAATGTGATAAGAATGTTCTTGAATGCATATCGTGTACACTTAGTGTAGGCTTTATTGAATCTGGCCCAATGTCTTACACATTTCATTCTCTACTTCCTTTTCTGTTTTGAACTTCCATTTGTCTTCTGCAACTTGTTCTCATTTAATGCCATACCTCCAGTCAAACCAGTTCTTAAAAAAACACCTCATAGCAGAATGAGTTTTCCAAACACTTTCTGAGATATTGTCTAAACTTTTTTTTTCGTTGATGTTCTTATTTATTTCAGACTTACCTAAATCACTGTTTTGTTCTACCATTTCATTGTTTGCCTCACTTGCTACACATATATATATATATATATATATATATATATATATATATATAGTCAGAAAAAACAGCAAGTCCAGACTCTCTGTGTATTTCTTTCATATTTCTAGAGCAGACATAAATTTCTATAAATTTGCCAGAGTCCCTTGCATTCATATTCACTGATGGATGTGATAGCATGAGATATTCTGTCTAATAATATCTTTCCCAAATTTACCATTTTTCACATTCATTCTCCTCATTTTTTAACCCATTCAAAAGTTGTATTGCCATTAAAATGGCCCCAGACAAATTACACTTATGTGTAGAAAAGGCTGTTTACTTTTCCATTCATATTTTCTGCAACCTGATATAAATTTCTCCTTCCTCAATCTAACTTTCTTTTCTGCACTTAATGCTCTTCCTAACAAATGAGTCATTATTCAGCTGGCTACTGTCAATAAAACATTTTTGATAAATCAACAGCAAAATTAACTGCCTTGCTAGGATACTTTAGTTAGGGATTAAGACTGCATTAATAAGATTTAAGCAAGCAAGCCTGTCTGTCAGTTTCCTGTTTATGGGAATCAAAAACTCAGTCTTAGCGGCTTGGGAAAGGAATGGTGTCCAACTTCAGTTCAGTTCACTGAAGCAGAAATCCATACTTGATGATGCCAGAATGGGACTATGAGGATCACTGTTGCTCTTTACAAATTGTCTTTCTAGAGAAATCTTGTTATGAGGTATGGAGGTAGAAAAGCACGTGCAAGTCCCATTAGTCATCCCATCCCTGGGAGCCTGTCTCTGAGGAAGGAAAAGGTCTTATTGTCTACTATTTTGTTTATTATTGAATTCTGGCTGCCCTTACATACTGTTCCAGTGTGGAGCAGTATGAATTCATCTGTCAAATATACAGAGCTGACATTCTGCCTTCATTGGCTGTAGAGAAATTTACAGAATTCAAGTCAGTTGAGGTACACAGCCATGCCAACTGTTGACAGATCTTATGAGATGGTTTATTGCAGTGATACAGATAACGGAAGGCCATTGTACAATTTAAATTAGGTTATTCTGGCTTGATGGGGGAGTATGGAGGGACAGTTGGTTTATCATAACTGCATTTATTAAAATCGGAGTCAAAGACCCCTCAAGAGCGCTTAGTGCAGAAAGTATAACACTGATTCAAGTAACACATAAATAATGTGAAGAAATGTTATCTGAATCCTCTTAACTAAATGAATTTTGTTGTTGATTCTAGTCATTTGGTTGGGTATGACTGTTTGCTACTTCAAAAACTTTAGCATGCCAGGTGTGTCAACAGCTGCTTAAGTTGTTCCAGAATCATATTTATTCCTTCAGTAATGCTGTCTGTCCACCTTAGCTTCTGCTACCCCTTATTTTTTTTTTTTACTTTTTTTTTACCTTGCCCACTGTCAGTGCCTTCTTACTCAATCCTTTCTTTGCATTCTCTGTCCAAAGTATGTGTGTTTTAGTTTTACTGTAAGACCTTCCAATGACCAGTCTGGGTTTACTTTCTTGACTATCGACTGATTTTCTATTCTTGATATGCACAGAATTCTCAAATGTTTTTGCCAACACCACAGTTCAAAAGCACCAGTTTTCTACTGCAGAGACCTACATACAGCCCAACTTTCACAGCCATGTGTTATTAATAAAAAAAACATAGGTTTGAATATATGGACCTTTGTTGACAATGTGATTCCTTTGCTTTTTAAAGTGTTATCCATATTTGCCATACCTTTCCTTGTAAGACGCAAGCATCTTTTAATTCCATGGCTGTAGTTTCCATCTATAGAGATCTTTGAACCAAGGAAAATAATATATTTTATGCCTCCATTTCTTCTCCATCTGTTTACAAGCAAATAACAGAGATATATGACATAATTTTAGTTTCTTTTTTATTTTGGCAGGAAGCCATATTTTGCACTTTCAACTCTCTCCTTCATCAACAGGCTCTTCAACTCTTTCTCACTTTCAGCCATCAGAGTACTATCATGTGTATATCTGAGGCTGTTAATACTTTACCTAGCAATTTTCCTTACAAAATAATTTGTCTAACACACCACTTTACATGATATATTACTCATTGTATAAATTAAGTTTAAGTCACAGCACTTCACATAATATGTTACTCGTATAAAGTAAGGCACAGCACTTCACATGATATGTTATTCATTGTATAAATTAAGTTTAAGTCAAAGCACTTCACATGATATATTACTAATTGTATAAATTAAGTCACAGCACGTCACATGATATGTTACTCATTGCATAAGTTAAGTAAGTCACAGCACTTCACAGGATAATTTACTTGTAAAAGTTAAGTAAGTCGCACGGCTTCACACAATATATTACTCATTGTATAAACTAAGTCACAGCACTTCACATGATATATTACTCGTATAAGTTAAGTAAGTCACAGCACTTCACATGATATATTACTTGTATAAGTTAAGTAAGTCACAGCACTTCACGATAGATAACTTGCATAAGTTAAGTAAGTCACAGCACTTCACATGATATGTTACTCATATAAGTTAAGTAACAGCACCTCACGATATATTACTCGTATAAGATAAGTAAGTCACAGCACTTCACATGATATATTACTCATATAAGTTAAGTAAGTCACAGCACTTCACACAATATATTACTCGTTAAAGTTAAGTAAGTCACAGAACTTCACATGATATATTACTTGTATAAGTTAAGTAAGTCACAGCACTTCACATGATGTATTACTTGTATAAGTTAAGTAAGTCACAGCACTTCACATGATATATTACTTGTATAAGTTAAGTAAGTCACAGCACTTCACATGATATATTACTTGTATAAGTTAAGTAAGTCACAGCACTTCACATGATGTATTACTTGTATAAGTTAAGTAAGTCACAGCACTTCACATGATATATTACTTGTATAAGTTAAGTAAGTCACAGCACTTCACATGATATATTACTTGTATAAGTTAAGTAAGTCACAGCACTTCACATGATATATTACTTGTATAAGTTAAGTAAGTCACAGCACTTCACACAATATGTTACTCATTGTATAAGTAAGTCATAGCACTTCACATGATGTATTACTTGTATAAGTTAAGTAAGTCACAGCACTTCACACGATATGTTACTCGTATAAGTTAGGTAACAGCACCTCACATGATATGTTACTTGAATAAGTTAAGTAAGTCACAGCACTTCACATGATATATTACTTGCATAAGTTAAGTAAGTCACAGCACTTCACATGATATATTACTTGTATAAGTTAAGTAAGTCACAGCACTTCACATGATATATTACTTGTATAAGTTAAGTAAGTCACAGCACTTCACATGATATATTACTTGTATAAGTTAAGTAAGTCACAGCACTTCACATGATATATTTCTTGTATAAGTTAAGTAAGTCACAGCACTTCACACAATATGTTACTCATTGTATAATTAAGTCAGAGCACTTCACATGATATATTACTTGTATAAGTTAAGTAAGTCACAGCACTTCACATGATATATTTCTTGTATAAGTTAAGTAAGTCACAGTACTTTACACAATATGTTACTCATTGTATAATTAAGTCACAACACTTCACATGATATATTACTTGTATAAGTTAAGTAAGTCACAGCACTTCACATGATATATTACTTGTATAAGTTAAGTTAGTCACAGCACTTCACACGATATGTTACTCAGATAATTAAGTCACAGCACTTCACATGATATATTACTTGTATAAGTTAAGTAAGTCACAGCACTTCACATGATATATTAATCATATAAGTTAAGTAACAGCACCTCACATGATATATTACTTCTATAAGTTAAGTAAGTCACAGCACTTCACATGATATATTACTTGTATAAGTTAAGTAAGTCACAGCACTTCACATGATGTATTACTTGCATAAGCTAAGTAAGTCACATCACTTCATATGATATATTACTTGTATGAGTTAAGTAAGTCACAGCACTTCACACGATATGTTACTCATTGTATAATTAAGTCACAGCACTTCACATGATATATTACTTGTATAAGTTAAGTAAGTCACAGCACTTCACATGATATGTTACTCGTATAACTTAAGTAACAGCACCTCACATGATATATTACTCGTATAGGATAAGTAAGTCACAGCACTTCACATGATGTATTACATGTATAAGTTAAGTAAGTCACAGCACTGCACAGGATATGTTACTCATTGTATAAGTAAGTCACAACACTTCACATGATATATTACTCATATAAGTTAAGTAAGTCACAGCACTTCACACAATATATAACTCGTTAAAGTTAAGTAAGTCACAGCACTTCACATGATATATTACTCATATAAGTTAAGTAACAGCACCTCACATGATATATTACTTGTATAAGTTAAGTAAGTCAGAGCACTTCACATGATGTATTACTTTTATAAGTTAAGTAAGTCACAGCACTTCACATGATATATTTCTTGTATAAGTTAAGTAAGTCACAGCACTTTACACAATATATTACTCATTCTATAATTAAGTCACAGCACTTCACATGATATATTACTTGTATAAGTTAAGTAAGTCACAGCACTTCACATGATATATTACTTGTATAAGTTAAGTTAGTCACAGCACTTCACACGATATGTTACTCGTATAATTAAGTCACAGCACTTCACATGATATATTACTTGTATAAGTTAAGTAAGTCACAGCACTTCACATGATATATTAATCATATAAGTTAAGTAACAGCACCTCACATGATATATTACTTGTATAAGTTAAGTAAGTCACAGCACTTCACATGATGTATTACTTGTATAAGCTAAGTAAGTCACATCACTTCATATGATATATTACTTGTATGAGTTAAGTAAGTCACAGTACTTCACATAATATGTTACTCATTGTATAATTAAGTCACAGTACTTCACATGATATATTACTTGTATAAGTTAAGTAAGTCACAGCACTTCACATGTTGTATTACTTGTATAAGTTAAGTAAGTCACAGCACTTCACATCATATATTACTTGTATAAGTTAAGTAAGTCACAGCACTTCACATGATATGTTACTTGTATAAGTTAAGTAAGTCGCAGCACTTCACACAATATGTTACTCGTATAATTAAGTCACAGCACTTCACATGATATATTACTTGTATAAGTTAAGTAAGTCACAGCACTTCACATATGTTACTCATATAAGTTAAGTAACAGCACCTCACATGCTATATTACTTGTATAAGTTAAGTAAGTCACAGCACTTCACATGCTGTATTACTTGTATAAGTTAAGTAAGTCACAGCACTTCACACAATATGTTACTCATTGTATAAGTAAGTCATAGCACTTCACATGATGTATTACTTGTATAAGTTAAGTAAGTCACAGCACTTCACACGATATGTTACTCGTATAAGTTAGGTAACAGCACCTCACATGATATGTTACTTGAATAAGTTAAGTAAGTCACAGCACTTCACATGATATATTACTTGCATAAGTTAAGTAAGTCACAGCACTTCACATGATATATTACTTGTATAAGTTAAGTAAGTCACAGCACTTCACATGATATATTACTTGTATAAGTTAAGTAAGTCACAGCACTTCACATGATATATTACTTGTATAAGTTAAGTAAGTCACAGCACTTCACATGATATAATTCTTGTATAAGTTAAGTAAGTCACAGCACTTCACACAATATGTTACTCATTGTATAATTAAGTCAGAGCACTTCACATGATATATTACTTGTATAAGTTAAGTAAGTCACAGCACTTCACATGATATATTTCTTGTATAAGTTAAGTAAGTCACAGTACTTTACACAATATGTTACTCATTGTATAATTAAGTCACAACACTTCACATGATATTTTACTTGTATAAGTTAAGTAAGTCACAGCACTTCACATGATATATTACTTGTATAAGTTAAGTTAGTCACAGCACTTCACACGATATGTTACTCGTATAATTAAGTCACAGCACTTCACATGATATATTACTTGTATAAGTTAAGTAAGTCACAGCACTTCACATGATATATTAATCATATAAGTTAAGTAACAGCACCTCACATGATATATTACTTGTATAAGTTAAGTAAGTCACAGCACTTCACATGATATATTACTTGTATAAGTTAAGTAAGTCACAGCACTTCACATGATGTATTACTTGCATAAGCTAAGTAAGTCACATCACTTCATATGATATATTACTTGTATGAGTTAAGTAAGTCACAGCACTTCACACGATATGTTACTCATTCTATAATTAAGTCACAGCACTTCACATGATATATTACTTGTATAAGTTAAGTAAGTCACAGCACTTCACATGATATGTTACTCGTATAACTTAAGTAACAGCACCTCACATGATATATTACTCGTATAGGATAAGTAAGTCACAGCACTTCACATGATGTATTACATGTATAAGTTAAGTAAGTCACAGCACTGCACAGGATATGTTACTCATTGTATAAGTAAGTCACAACACTTCACATGATATATTACTCATATAAGTTAAGTAAGTCACAGCACTTCACACAATATATAACTCATTAAAGTTAAGTAAGTCACAGCACTTCACGTGATATATTACTCATATAAGTTAAGTAACAGCACCTCACATGATATATTACTTGTATAAGTTAAGTAAGTCAGAGCACTTCACATGATGTATTACTTTTATAAGTTAAGTAAGTCACAGCACTTCACATGATATATTTCTTGTATAAGTTAAGTAAGTCACAGCACTTTACACAATATATTACTCATTCTATAATTAAGTCACAGCACTTCACATGATATATTACTTGTATAAGTTAAGTAAGTCACAGCACTTCACATGATATATTACTTGTATAAGTTAAGTAAGTCACAGCACTTCACATGATATATTAATCATATAAGTTAAGTAACAGCACCTCACATGATATATTACTTGTATAAGTTAAGTAAGTCACAGCACTTCACATGATGTATTACTTGTATAAGCTAAGTAAGTCACATCACTTCATATGATATATTACTTGTATGAGTTAAGTAAGTCACAGTACTTCACACAATATGTTACTCATTGTATAATTAAGTCACAGTACTTCACATGATATATTACTTGTATAAGTTAAGTAAGTCACAGCACTTCACATGTTGTATTACTTGTATAAGTTAAGTAAGTCACAGCACTTCACATGATATATTACTTGTATAAGTTTGGTAAGTCACAGCACTTCACACGATATGTTACTCATTGTATAATTAAGTCACAGCACTTCACATGATGTATTACTTGTATAAGTTAAGTAAGTCACAGCACTTCACATGATATATTACTTGTATAACTTAAGTAAGTCACAGCACATCACATATGTTACTCGTATAAGTTAAGTAAGAGCACCTCACATGATATAATACTCGTATAAGATAAGTAAGTCACAGCACGTCACATGATATGTTACTCATTGCATAAGTTAAGTAAGTCACAGCACTTCACAGGATAATTTACTTGTAAAAGTTAAGTAAGTCGCACGGCTTCACACAATATATTACTCATTGTATAAACTAAGTCACAGCACTTCACATGATATATTACTCGTATAAGTTAAGTAAGTCACAGCACTTCACATGATATATTACTTGTATAAGTTAAGTAAGTCACAGCACTTCACGATAGATAACTTGTATAAGTTAAGTAAGTCACAGCACTTCACACGATATGTTACTTGTATAAGTTAAGTAACAGCACCTCACATGATATATTACTCATATAAGATAAGTACGTTACAGCACTTTACATGATATATTACTCATATAAGTTAAGTAGGTCACAGCACTTCACACAATATATTACTCGTTAAAGTTAAGTAAGTCACAGCACTTCACATGATATATTACTTGTATAAGTTAAGTAAGTCACAGCACTTCACATGATGTATTACTTGTATAAGTTAAGTAAGTCACAGCACTTCACATGATATATTACTTGTATAAGTTAAGTAAGTCACAGCACTTCACATGATATATTACTTGTATAAGTTAAGTAAGTCACAGCACTTCACATGATGTATTACTTGTATAAGTTAAGTAAGTCACAGCACTTCACATGATATATTACTTGTATAAGTTAAGTAAGTCACAGCACTTCACATGATATATTACTTGTATAAGTTAAGTAAGTCACAGCACTTCACATGATATATTACTTGTATAAGTTAAGTAAGTCACAGCACTTCACACAATATGTTACTCATTGTATAATTAAGTCACAGCACTTCACATGATATATTACTTGTATAAGTTAAGTAAGTCACAGCACTTCACACGATATGTTACTTGTATAAGTTAAGTAACAGCACCTCACATGATATATTACTTGAATAAGTTAAGTAAGTCACAGCACTTCACATGATATATTACTTGTATAAGTTAAGTAAGTCACAGCACTTCACATGATATATTACTTGTATAAGTTAAGTAAGTCACAGCACTTCACATGATATATTACTTGTATAAGTTAAGTAAGTCACAGCACTTCACATGATATATTACTTGTATAAGTTAAGTAAGTCACAGCACTTCACATGATATATTACTTGTATAAGTTAAGTAAGTCGCAGCACTTCACACAATATGTTACTCGTATAATTAAGTCACAGCACTTCACATGATATATTACTTGTATAAGTTAAGTAAGTCACAGCACTTCACATGATATATTACTTGCATAAGTTAAGTAAGTCACAGCACTTCTCACAATATGTTACCCATTGTATAATTAAGTCACAGCACTTCACATGATATATTACTTGTATAAGTAAAGTAAGTCATAGCACTTCACATGATATATTAGTTGTATAAGTTAAGTAAGTCACAACAATTCACACGATATGTTACTCATATAATTCAATCACAGCACTTCACATGATATGTTACTTGCATAAGTTAAGTAAGTCACAGCACTTCACATGATATATTACTCATATAAGTTAAGTAACAGCAGCTCACATGATATATTACTTGTATAAGTTAAGTAAGTCACAGCACTTCACATGATATATTACTTGTATAAGTTAAGTAAGTCACAGCACTTCACATGATATATTACTTGTATAAGTTAAGTAAGTCACAGCACTTCACAAGATATATAACTCGTTAAAGTTAAGTAAGTCACAGCACTTCACACGATATGTTACTCATTGTATAATTAAGTCACAGCAATTCACATGATATATTACTTGTATAAGCTAAGTAAGTCACAGCACTTCACATATGTTACACATGTAAGTTAAGTAACAGTACCTCATATGATATATTACTTGTATAAGATAAGTAAGTCACAGTACTTCACAAGATATATTACTTGTATAAGTTAAGTAAGTCACAGCACTTCACCTGATATATTACTCATTGTATAAGTAAGTCACAGCACTTCACATGATATATTACTCATATAAGTTAAGTAAGTCACAGCACTTCACACAATATATAACTCGTTAAAGTTAAGTAAGTCACAGCACTTCACATGATATGTTACTCATATAAGTTAAGTAACAGCACCTCACATGATATATTACTTGTATAAGTTAAGTAAGTCACAGCACTTCACATGATGTATTACTTGTATAAGTTAAGTAAGTCACAGCACTTCACATGATATATTACTTGTATCAGTTAAGCAAGTCACAGCACTTCACATGATATGTTACTCATATAATTAAGTCACAGCGCTTCACATAATATATTACTTGTATAAGTAAAGTAAGTCATAGCACTTCACATGATATATTAGTTGTATAAGTTAAGTAAGTCACAACAATTCACACGATATGTTACTCATATAATTAAATCACAGCACTTCACATGCTATATTACTTGTATAAGTTAAGTAAGTCACAGCACTTCACATGATATATTAATCATATAAGTTAAGTAACAGCACCTCACATGATATATTACTTGTATAAGTTAAGTAAGTCACAGCACTTCACATGATGTATTACTTGTATAAGTTAAGTAAGTCACAGCACTTCACATGATATATTACTTGTATAAGTTAAGTAAATCACAGCACTTCACACGATATGTTATTCGTATAATTAAGTCACAGCACTTCACATGATGTATTACTTGTATAAGTT
Source organism: Protopterus annectens (assembly GCF_019279795.1). Taxonomy (NCBI): domain Eukaryota; kingdom Metazoa; phylum Chordata; order Ceratodontiformes; family Protopteridae; genus Protopterus; species Protopterus annectens. The sequence goes on along the minus strand of NC_056730.1, from coordinate 507,929,432 downwards.
CAGTAATTCACAGCACTTCACATGATGTATTACTTGTATAAGTTAAGTAAGTCACAGCACTTCACATGATATATTACTTGTATAAGTTAAGTAAGTCACAGCACTTCACATGATATATTACTTGTATAAGTTACGTAAGTCACAGCACTTCACACGATATGTTACTCGTATAATTAAGTCACAGCACTTCACATGATGTATTACTTGTATAAGTTAAGTAAGTCATAGCACTTCACATATGTTACTCGTATAACTTAAGTAACAGCAGCTCATATGCTATATTACTTGTATAAGTTAAGTAAGTCACAGCGCTTCACATGATATATTACTTGTATAAGTAAATCACAGCACTTCACACGATATGTTATTGTATAATTAAGTCACAGCACTTCACATGATATATTACTTGTATAAGTTAAGTAAGTCAGAGCACTTCACACGATATGTTACTCGTATAAGTTAAGTAACAGCACCTCACATGATATATTACTTGTATAGGTTAAGTAACTCACAGCACTTCACATGATATATTACTTGTATAAGTTAAGTAAGTCACAGCACTTCACATGATATATTACTTGTATAAGTTAAGTAAGTCACAGCACTTCACATGATATATTACTTGTATAACTTAAGTAAGTCACAGCACTTCACATGATATGTTACTTGTATAAGTTAAGTAAGTCACAGCACTTCACATGATATATTACTCATATAAGTTAAGTAAGTCACAGCACTTCACACAATATATAACTCATTGAATAAAGAAGTCACAGCACTTCACATGATATATTACTTGTATAAGTTAAGTAAGTCACAGCACTTCACATGATATATTACTTGTATCAGTTAAGCAAGTCACAGCACTTCACATGATATGTTACTCATATAATTAAGTCACAGCGCTTCACATAATATATTACTTGTATAAGTTAAGTAAGTCACAGCGCTTCACATGATATATTACTTGTATAAGTAAATCACAGCACTTCACACGATATGTTATTGTATAATTAAGTCACAGCACTTCACATGATATATTACTTGTATAAGTTAAGTAAGTCAGAGCACTTCACATGATATGTTACTCGTATAAGTTAAGTAACAGCACCTCACATGATATATTACTTGTATAGGTTAAGTAACTCACAGCACTTCACATGATATATTACTTGTATAAGTTAAGTAAGTCACAGCACTTCACATGATGCATTACTTGTATAAGTTAAGTAAGTCACAGCACTTCACAGGATGCATTACTTGTATAAGTTAAGTAAGTCACAGCACTTCACAGGATATGTTACTCATTGTATAATTAAGTCACAGCACTTCACATGATATATTACTTGTATAAGTTAAGTAAGTCACAGCACTTCACACGATATGTTACTTGTATAAGTTAAGTAACAGCACCTCACATGATATATTACTCATATAAGATAAGTACGTTACAGCACTTTACATGATATATTACTCATATAAGTTAAGTAGGTCACAGCACTTCACATGATATATTACTCATTGTATAAGTAAGTCACAGTACTTCACAAGATATATTACTTGTATAAGTTAAGTAAGTCACAGCACTTCACCTGATATATTACTCGTTAAAGTTAAGTAAGTCACAGCACTTCACATGATATGTTACTCATATAAGTTAAGTAACAGCACCTCACATGATATATTACTTGTATAAGTTAAGTAAGTCACAGCACTTCACATGATGTATTACTTGTATAAGTTAAGTAAGTCACAGCACTTCACATGATATATTACTTGTATAAGTTAAGTAAGTCACAGCACTTCACATATATTACTCATTCTATAATTAAGTCACAGCACTTCACATGCTATATTACTTGTATAAGTTAAGTAAGTCACAGCACTTCACATGATATATTACTTGTATAAGTTAAGTAAGTCACAGCACTTCACATGATATATTACTCATATAGGTTAAGTAAGTCACAGCACTTCACACAATATATTACTTGTATAAGTTCAGTAATTCACAGCACTTCACATGATGTATTACTTGTATAAGTTAAGTAAGTCACAGCACTTCACATGATATATTACTTGTATAAGCTAAGTAAGTCACAGCACTTCACACGATATGTTACTCATTGTATAATTAAGTCACAGCACTTCACATGATATATTACTTGTATAAGTTAAGTAAGTCACAGCACTTCACATGATATATTACTTGTATAAGTTAAGTAAGTCACAGCACTTCACATGATATATTACTTGTATAAGTTACGTAAGTCACAGCACTTCACACGATATGTTACTCATTGTATAATTAAGTCACAGCACTTCACATGATGTATTACTTGTATAAGTTAAGTAAGTCACAGCACTTCACATGATATATTACTTGTATAACTTAAGTAAGTCACAGCACATCACATATGTTACTCGTATAAGTTAAGTAAGAGCACCTCACATGATATAATACTCGTATAAGATAAGTAAGTCACAGCACTTCACATGATATATTACTTGTATAAGTTATGTAAGTCACAGCACTTCACATGATATATTACTCATTAAAGTTAAGTAAGTCACAGCACTTCACATGATATATTACTCAGATAAGTTAAGTAACAGCACTTAACATGATATATTACTCATATAAGTTAAGTAAGTCACAGCACTTCACATGATGTATTACATGTATAAGTGAAGTAAGTTACAGCACTTCACATGATGTATTACTTGTATAAGTTAAGTAAGTCACAGCACTTCACAGGATATGTTACTCATTGTATAAGTAAGTCACAACACTTCACATGATATATTACTCATATAAGTTAAGTAAGTCACAGCACTTCACACAATATATTACTCGTTAAAGTTAAGTAAGTCACAGCACTTCACATGATATATTACTTGTATAAGTTAAGTAAGTCACAGCACTTCACATGATATATTACTCATATAAGTTAAGTAACAGCACCTCACATGATATATTACTTGTATAAGTTAAGTAAGTCAGAGCACTTCACATGATGTATTACTTTTATAAGGTAAGTAAGTCACAGCACTTCACATGATATATTACTTGTATAAGTTAAGTAAGTCACAGCACTTCACACGATATGTTTACTTATATAGTAGTAACAACACTTCACATGATATATTACTTGTATAAGTTAAGTAAGTCACAGCACTTCACATGATATATTAGTTGTATAAGTTAAGTAAGTCACAGCACTTCACATGATATATAACTCATATAAGTTAAGTAACAGCACCTCATGTGATATATTACTTGTATAAGTTAAGTTAGAGCACTTCACATGAAGTATTACTTTTATAAGTTAAGTAAGTCATAGCACTTCACATGATATATTACTTGTATAAGTTAAGTAATTCACACCACTTCACATGATATATTACTCTTATAATTTAAGTAAGTCACAGCACTTCACATGATATATTACTTGTATAAGTTAAGTAAGTCACAGCACTTCACACGATATGTTACTCACTGTATAATTAAGAAAAAATTCTTTAATCCAGACAGTTTCCAAAATGAACTAAAAGCATATGACTGGTCACCTACGTCTCATCTTCAACTTGATGAAGCAGTGACCTTCTTTAATACTAGATTCCTTCAAATCCTAGATTACCATGCCCCCATTTGATCATCTCGAATAAGAACCAAAATTGCCCCCTGGCTTACAAAACATACCAGGCAAAAGATCCTCCTCAGAAATAAGATTTGGGACAAATGGAGAGCCTCCAAAAGTCAATCTGATCACCTTTACTTTAAACAATTAAGAAATGCTATCAAGAAAGACATTCTCAGAGACAAAAAAGATTACTACCTTAACCGTCAACAAACCCACCAACAAAAGCCACAAAAATTTTGGACAGGCATTAACAAACTTCTTAAACCAGGCCACTCTAAATCTCCTACCCCTTCAGGATTTAACTTTAGTAACTCTAACCTGATACCTGATGCCTTTAATAACTATTTTACAGAAGCCATTCTAACCCTAGCTAATACTTTACCACCCATCACCACAACACCATTACATACCAATAATACTGTAACTCCAGCCTTTCATATTCAACCTGTACCCACATCCCTCATTTGCAACCTCCTTCAAAAGCTTAAACCATACTCCCCTTCTGCTGACTGTCTTCCAGCAGAATTCCTGCAAATTGCAGCTAAAGAAATTGCCTATCCCATCTCCATCCTTATAAACAGAACAATTTTAGAAAGCAAAATCCTTTCCATATGGAAAGTATCTCACATCATCCCTCTACACAAAGGTGGATCATCTACCGAGCTCTCCAACTTTTGGCCTATCGCCTTACTCTCTCCAATAGCAAAAATAATGGAAAAGTGCATACATAAACAACTACTTGCCCACCTTCTCCATAAGAATTTACTTGCAGACTGCCAGCATGGTTTTAGACCATTTCATAGCACAACAACTGCCCTGCTATCATTTTCTGACTCCATAAACAAAAATCATAATAATAATACTTTCTCCTCTGCACTGTTTATTGACCTCTCAAAAGCCTTCGATATGGTGAACCATAACTTGCTTATTGACATACTAAAGGCCACTCGACACACAAGCACTACATTGGTTTAAATCCTACCTTGAAAACAGACAACAAGCAGTACTTTGGGACAATACTTTTTCTTCTTCCCTCCCTGTGAACATTGGAGTACCACAAGGCTCTATATGAGGACCCCTTCTCTTTTCATTGTTTATTAATGATCTACATACCAAAATTCCTGAAGCCACCTGCATACAATATGCAGATGACTCGGCTTTAATTTGTTCAGCCAAGTCCATAACCTCTCTCCAGTCCCTCACTCAAACAGTATTTAACAGTGTTGAAAATTGGTTTATGCAACACTGTCTCCTTTTAAACCCCCAAAAAACAAAATTACTGCTCTTTGCTCCTACTCATAAGTCACCTCATCCACACTTCACAGTCACCTCTAGCAATGAAACTAACATATCCCCTGACACTACAACCCGTCTAGTGGGAGTAACAATTGATAACACCCTTAGCTATGATGACCATATTAATGCTACTATAAAGTCTGTCAACAAAAAACTAGGCACCCTTTACAGAATCAAACCCTTCCTTACCCCTTCAGCCAGAATCACTATTGTCCAGACTCACCTAATCTCGACCCTTTTCTGTGCTTCTGCAATATATACCAACCTATCTAGAAACAACCTCACCAAATTTTCTACTAGTTATAATAACATAGCCAGATTTGCCACTGGCACCCCTTTCAGATCTCACCACTGTCATAAACTCAAACAACTGGGATGGTTATAACTGCAGAACCTACTACTTTGTCAACAACTAGTTATCACCCAAAAGATCCTTTATCACCCTAATAATACCCCAATTCTTGCTAATCTGATTACCCCCTACAAAAATCTTGCAACTCTATGCTCAGCTAACAAAATTCTTGTCTCCACTATTAAATCTAATAACAAACCTGGGGACTCACTTTTCGCCAACACAGTAGGAAAAAGCTGGAACCACCTTCCTAGTGAACTTTCATCTCTTGCTTCCACTCATCTCTTTAAAAATCATCTTAAAGAATATCTTAAAACTCACTGGCTTTGTCCCTGCTCTAACCCAGACTGAAATACCCTGACTGTTATCTCTTTCCCCTTCTTGCTCTGCTTACACTTCTATACTCCACTGTTCTATGTCACATACCTGTAAAAAATTTTTTTTTACAATTCAATATTGTTTTTGGTTTTTTGATTGCTCTCTCTCAAATTTTGCTCACATTATTTGATCTGTGTGTTAACCTACTAAGGACTCTAAATAACTTATGTCAACCTCAATGTAACAATGTCCTGTAATTTGTTTTGACTATTACTATATATTGTAATCTTTGTCACTACTAATGCTTGGAGCTTTTCTCCCCGGGCCTCTACTAAAAATGGACATATATCCAGTTAGACTAGCCCAGTCAACAAATGTAAAATAAAATAAAATAAAATAAATTAAGTCACAGCACTTCACATGATGTATTACTTGTATAAGTTAAGTAAGTCACAGCACTTCACATGATATATTACTTGTATAAGTTAAGTAAGTCACAGCACTTCACATGATATATTACTTGTATAAGTTACGTAAGTCACAGCACTTCACACCATATGTTACTCGTATAATTAAGTCACAGCACTTCACATGATGTATTACTTGTATCAGTTAAGTAAGTCACAGCACTTCACACAATATGTTACTCGTAAAATTAAGTCACAGCACTTCACATGATATGTTACTCATATAAGTTAAGTAACAGCACCTCACATGATGTATTACTTTTATAACTTAAGTAAGTCACAGCACTTCACATGATATATTACTTGTATAAGTTAAGTAAGTCACAGCACTTCACATGATATATTAGTTGTATGAGTTAAGTAAGTCACAGCACTTCACATGATATATTACTTATATAAGTTAAGTAAGTCACAGCACTTCACATGATATATTACTTGTATAAGTTAAGTAAGTCACAGCACTTCACATGATATATTAATCATATAAGTTAAGTAACAGCACCTCACATGATATATTTCTTGTATAAGTTAAGTAAGTCACAGCACTTCACATGATATATTACTTGTATGAGTTAAGTAAGTCACAGCACTTCACATGATATATTACTTGTATAAGTTAAGTAAGTCACAGCACTTCACGTGATATATTACTTGTATAAGTTAAGTAAGTCACAGCACTTCACATGATATATTACTTGTATAAGTTAAGTAAGTCACAACAATTCACAGGATATGTTACTCATTGTATAAGTAAGTCAGAACACTTCACATGATATATTACTCATATAAGTTAAGTAAGTCACAGCACTTCACATGATATATTACTTGTATAAGTTAAGTAAGTCACAGCACTTCACATGATATATTACTTGTATAAGTTAAGTAAGTCACAGCACTTCACATGATATATTACTTGTATAAGTTAAGTAAGTCACAGCACTTCACATGATATATTACTTGTATAAGTTAAGTAAGTCACAGCACTTCACATGATATATTACTCATATAAGTTAAGTAACAGCACCTCACATGATATATTACTTGTATAAGTTAAGTAAGTCAGAGCACTTCACATGATGTATTACTTTTATAAGTTAAGTAAGTCACAGCACTTCACATGATATATTACTTGTATAAGTTAAGTAAGTCACAGCACTTCACATGATATATTACTTGTATAAGTTAAGTAAGTCGCAGCACTTCACACAATATGTTACTCGTATAATTAAGTCACAGCACTTCACATGATATATTACTTGTATAAGTTAAGTAAGTCACAGCACTTCACATGATATATTACTCATATAAGTTAAGTAACAGCACCTCACATGATATATTACTTGTATAAGTTAAGTTAGTCAGAGCACTTCACATGATGTTTTACTTTTATAAGTTAAGTAAGTCACAGCACTTCACATGATATATTATTTGTATAAGTTAAGTAAGTCACAGCACTTCACATGATATATTACTCGTATAATTTAAGTAAGTCACAGCACTTCACATGATATATGTTACTCATATAATTAAGTCACAGCACTTCACATGCTATATTACTTGTATAAGTTAAGTAAGTCACAGCACTTCACATGATATATTACTTGTATAAGTAATGTAAGTCACAGCACTTCACATGATATATTACTTGTATACGTTAAGTAAGTCACAGCACTTCACACAATATGTTACTCGTATAATTAAGTCACAGCACTTCACATGATATATTACTTGTATAAGTTAAGTAAGTCACAGCACTTCACATGATATATTACTTGTATAAGTAATGTAAGTCACAGCACTTCACATGATATATTACTTGTATACGTTAAGTAAGTCACAGCACTTCACACAATATGTTACTCGTATAATTAAGTCACAGCACTTCACATGATATATTACTTGTATAAGTTAAGTAAGTCAGAGCACTTCACATGATATATTACTTGTATACGTTAAGTATGTCACAGCACTTCACACAATATGTTACTCGTATAATTAAGTCACAGCACTTCACATGATATATTACTTGTATAAGTTAAGTAAGTCAGAGCACTTCACATGATGTATTACTTTTATAAGTTAAGTAAGTCACAGCACTTCACATGATATATTACTTGTATAAGTTAAGTAAGTCACAGCACTTCACATGATATATTACTCATATAAGTTAAGTAACAGCACCTCACATGATATATTACTTGTATAAGTTAAGTAAGTCACAGCACTTCACACGATGTTACTAATTGTATAATTAAGTCACAACACTTCACATGATATATTACTTGTATAAGTTAAGTAAGTCACAGCACTTCACATGATATATTACTTGTATAAGTTAAGTAAGTCACAGCACTTCACACGATATGTTACTCATTGTATAATTAAGTCACAGCACTTCACATGATGTATTACTTGTATAAGTTAAGTAAGTCACAGCATTTCACATGATATATTACTTGTATAACTTAAGTAAGTCACAGTACATCACATATGTTACTCATATAAGTTAAGTAACAGCACCTCACATGATATAATACTCGTATAAGATAAGTAAGTCACAGCACTTCACATGATATATTACTTGTATAAGTTATGTAAGTAACAGCACTTCACATGATATATTACTCATATAACTTAAGTAAGTCACAGCACTTCACACAATATATTACTCGTTAAAGTTAAGTAAGTCACAGCACTTCACATGATGTATTACATGTATAAGTTAAGTAAGTTACAGCACTTCACATGATGTATTACTTGTATAAGTTAAGTAAGTCACAGCACTTCACGTGATATATTACTTGTATAAGTTAAGTAAGTCACAGCACTTCACATGATATATTACTCATATAAGTTAAGTAACAGCACCTCACATGATATATTACTTGTATAAGTTAAGTAAGTCAGAGCACTTCACATGATGTATTACTTTTATAAGTTAAGTAAGTCACAGCACTTCACATGATATATTACTTGTATAAGTTAAGTAAGTCACAGCACTTCACATGATATATTACTTGTATAAGTTAAGTAAGTCACAGCACTTCACATGATATATTACTTGTATAAGTTAAGTAAGTCACAGCACTTCACATGATATATTACTCATATAAGTTAAGTAACAGCACCTCACATGATATATTACTTGCACAAGTTAAGTTAGTCAGAGCACTTCACATGATGTATTACTTTTATAAGTTAAGTAAGTCATAGCACTTCACATGATATATTGTATAAGTTAAGTAACTCACAGCACTTCACATGATATATTACTCGTATAATTTAAGTAAGTCACAGCACTTCACACGATATGTTACTCATTGTATAATTAAGAAAAAATTCTTTAATCCAGACAGTTTCCAAAATGAACTAAAAGCATGTGACTGGTCACCTATGTCTCATCTTCAACTTGATGAAGCAGTGACCTTCTTTAATACTAGATTCCTTCAAATCCTAGATTACCACGCCCCCATTCCATCATCCCGAATAAGAACCAAAATTGCCCCCGGCTTACAAAACATACCAGGCAAAATATCCTCCTCAGAAATAAGATTTGGGACAAATGGAGAGCCTCCAAAAGTCAATCTGATCACCTTTACTTTAAACAATTAAGAAATGCTATCAAGAAAGACATTCTCAGAGACAAAAAAGATTACTACCTTAACCGTCAACAAACCCACCAACAAAAGCCACAAAAATTTTGGACAGGCATTAACAAACTTCTTAAACCAGGCCACTCTAAATCTCCTACCCCTTCAGGATTTAACTTTAGTAACTCTAACCTGATACCTGATGCCTTTAATAACTATTTTACAGAAGCCATTCTAACCCTAGCTAATACTTTACCACCCATCACCACAACACCATTACATACCAATAATACTGTAACTCCAGCCTTTCATAATCAACCTGTACCCACATCCCTCATTTGCAACCTCCTTCAAAAGCTTAAACCATACTCCCCTTCTGCTGACTGTCTTCCAGCAGAATTCCTGCAAATTGCAGCTAAAGAAATTGCCTGTCCTATCTCCATCCTTATAAACAGAACAATTTTAGAAAGCAAAATCCTTTCCATATGGAAAGTATCTCACATCATCCCTCTACACAAAGGTGGATCATCTACCGAGCTCTCCAACTTTCGGCCTATCGCCTTACTCTCTCCAATAGCAAAAATAATGGAAAAGTGCATACATAAACAACTACTTGCCCACCTTCTCCATAACAATTTACTTGCAGACTGCCAGCATGGTTTTAGACCATTTCATAGCACAACAACTGCCCTGTTATCATTTTCTGACTCCATAAACAAAAATCGTAATAATAATACTTTCTCCTCTGCACTGTTTATTGACCTCTCAAAAGCCTTCGATATGGTGAACCATAACTTGCTTATTGACATACTAAAAGCCCAATCACTCGATACACAAGCACTACATTGGTTTAAATCCTACCTTGAAAACAGACAACAAGCAGTACTTTGGGACAATACTCTTTCTTCTTCCCTCCCTGTGAACATTGGAGTACCACAAGGCTCTATATTAGGACCCCTTCTCTTTTCATTGTTTATTAATGATCTACATACCAAAATTCCTGAAGCCACCTGCATACAATATGCAGATGACTCGGCTTTAATTTGTTCAGCCAAGTCCATAACCTCTCTCCAGTCCCTCACTCAAACATTATTTAACAGTGTTGAAAATTGGTTTATGCAACACTGTCTCCTTTTAAACCCCCAAAAAACAAAATTACTGCTCTTTGCTCCTACTCATAAGTCACCTCATCCACACTTCACAGTCACCTCTAGCAATGAAACTAACATATCCCCTGACACTACAACCCGTCTAGTGGGAGTAACAATTGATAACACCCTTAGCTATGATGACCATATTAATGCTACTATAAAGTCTGTCAACAAAAAACTAGGCACCCTTTACAGAATCAAACCCTTCCTTACCCCTTCAGCCAGAATCACTATTGCCCAGACTCACCTAATCTCTACCCTTTTCTATGCTTCTGCAATATATACCAACCTATCTAGAAACAACCTCACCAAACTTTCTACTAGTTACAATGGCATAGCCAGATTTGCCACTGGCACCCCTTTCAGATCTCACCACTGTCATAACCTCAAACAACTGGGATGGTTAGAACTGCAGAACCTACTACTTTGTCAACAACTTGTTATCACCCAAAAGATCCTTTATCACCCTAATAATACCCCAATCCTTACTAAGCTGATTACCCCCTACAAAAATCTTGCAACTCTACGCTCAGCTAACAAAATTCTAGTCTACACTATTAAATCTAAAAACAAACCTGGGGACTCACTTTTCGCCAACACAGTAGGAAAAATCTGGAACCAGCTTCCTAGTGAACTTTCATCTCTTGCTTCCACTCATCTCTTTAAAAAGCATCTTAAAGAATATCTTAAAACCCACTGGCTTTGTCCCTGCTCTAACCCAGACTGATATACCCTGACTGTTATCTCTTTCCCCTTCTTGCTCTCCTTACACTTCTATACTCCACTGTTCTATGTCACATACCTGTAAAAATTTGTTTTTACAAATCAATATTGTTTTTGCTTTTCTGATAGCTCTCTCTCAAATTTTTGCTCACATTATTTGATCTGTGTGTTAACCTACTAAGGACTCTAAATAACTTATGTCAACCTCAATGTAACAATGTCCTGTAATTTGTTTTGACTATTACTATATATTGTAATCTTTGTCACTACAAATGCTTGGAGCTTTTCTCCCCGGGCCTCTACTGAAAATGGACATATATCCAGTTAGACTAGCCCGGTCAACCAATGTAAAATAAAATAAAATAAAATAAATTAAGTCACAGCACTTCACATGATGTATTGCTTGTATAAGTTAAGTAAGTCACAGCACTTCACATCATATATTACTTGTATAAGTTAAGTAAGTCACAGCACTTCACATGATATGTTACTCGTATAAGTTAAGTAACAGCAACTCACATGATATATTACTTGTATAAGATAAGTAAGTCACAGCACTTCACATGATATATTACTTGTATAAGTTAAGTAAGTCACAGCACTTCACATGATATATTACTTGTATAAGTTAAGTAAGTCACAGCACTTCACATGATGTATTACTTGTATAAGTTAGGTAAGTCACAGCACTTCACATGATATATTACTTGTATAAGTTACATAAGTCACAGCACTTCACATGATATGTTACTCATATAACTAAGTCACAGCACTTCACATGATGTATTACTTGTATAAGTTCAGTAATTCACAGCACTTCACATGATGTATTACTTGTATAAGTTAAGTAAGTCACAGCACTTCACATATGTTACACGTATATGTTAAGTAACAGCACCTCACATGATATATTACTTGTATAAGATAAGTAAGTCACAGCACTTCACAAGATATATTACTTGTATAAGTTAAGTAAGTCACAGCACTTCACATGATATATTACTCGTTAAAGTTAAGTAAGCCACAGCACTTCACATGACATGTTACTCATATAAGTTAAGTAACAGCACCTCACATTATATATATTACTTGTATAAGTTAAGTAAGTCACAGCACTTCACATGATGTATTACTTGTATAAGTTAAGTAAGTCACAGCACTTCACATAATGTATTACTTTTATAACTTAAGTAAGTCACAGCACTTCACATGATATATTACTTGTATAAGTTAAGTAAGTCAAAGCACTTCACATGATATATTAGTTGTATAAGTTAAATAAGTCACAACACTTCACACGATATGTTACTCATATAATAGTCACAGCACTTTACATGATATATTACTTGTATAAGTTAAGTAAGTCACAGCACTTCACATGATATATTACTTGTATAAGTTAAGTAAGTCACAGCACTTCACATGATATATTATTCGTATAAGTTAAGTGAGTGACAGCACTTCACATGATATATTACTCATATAAGTTAAGTAAGTCACAGCATTTCACACGATATGTTACTCATTGTATAATTAAGTCACAGCACTTCACATGATATATTACTTGTATAAGTTAAGTAAGTCACAGCACTTCACACGATATCTTACTCATATAATTAAGTCACAACGCTTCACATAATATATTACTTGTATAAGTTAAGTAAGTCATAGCACTTCACATATGTTACTCGTATAAATTAAGTAACAGCACCTCATATGCTATATTACTTGTATAAGTTAAGTAAGTCACAGCACTTCACGATATATTACTTGTATAAGTTAAGTAAGTCACAGCACTTCACATGATCTACTACTTGTATAAGTTAAGTAAGTCACAGCACTTCACACGATATGTTACTCGTATAAGTTAAGTAACAGCACCTCACATGATATATTACTTGTATAAGTTAAGTAACTCACAGCACTTCACATGATATATTACTTGTATAAGTTAAGTAAGTCACAGCATTTCACACGATATGTTACTCATTGTATAATTAAGTCACAGCACTTCACATGATATATTACTTGTATAAGTTAAGTAAGTCACAGCACTTCACATGATATATTACTTGTATAAGTTAGGTAAGTCACAGCACTTCACAAGATATGTTACTCATATAATTAAGTCACAGCACTTCACATGATATATTACTTGTATAAGTTAAGTAAGTCACAGCACTTCACATGATGCATTACTTGTATAAGTTAAGTAAGTCACAGCACTTCACAGGATATGTTACTCATTGTATAATTAAGTCACAGCACTTCACATGATATATTACTTGTATAAGTTAAGTAAGTCACAGCACTTCACACTTGATGAAGCAGTGACCTTCTTTAATACTCAGATTTTACCATGATATATTAATAAGATAAGTCAATCTGATCACACTTTACTTTAAACAATTAAGTAATGCTATCAAGAAAGACATTCTCAAAGATTACTCACAGGCATTAACAAACTTCACAGCACTTCACACGATATGTTACTTGTATAAGTTAAGTAACTCTAACATGATACATGATGCCTTTAATAACTATTTTACAGCAGCCATTCACACTAGCTATTACTTTAAAGTAAGTCACAGCACTTCACATGATATATTACTGTATAAGTTCATATTCAACCTGTACCCACATCCTCATTTTTCATAAGTTAAACCACACTCACTTCTGCTGATATATTTTGCAGTTAAAGAAGTCACAGCACTCCATCATTATAAACAGAATAATTTAAGTAAGCAAAATCCTTTCCATATGAGTATCTCACATCATTACACAAGGTGGATCAGTCACAACTTCACATGATATATTACTCTAATAGCAAAGTAATGGAAAAGTGCACTACATAAACAACTACTTGCACTTCTCCATAAGAATTTACTTGCAGACTGCCACATGGTTTTAGACCATTTAAGTAAGTCACAGCACTTCACATGATATATTACTCCATAAACAAACTGTTAATTGAGTCACAGCACTTCACGTGATATATTACTTGTATAAGTTAAGTAAGTCACAGCACTTCACATGATATATTACTTGTATAAGTTAAGTAAGTCACAGCACTTCACATGATATATTACTTCTTCCTTGTTAAGTAAGTCACAGCACTTCACATGATATATTACTTGTATAAGTAAAGTAAGTCATAGCACTTCACATGATATATTAGTTGTATAAGTTAAGTAAGTTCAGCACTTCACATAAACAGTATTTAACAGTGTTGAAAATGCAGCACTCACAAAATTGCTGCACTTTGCTTACTCATAAGTCACCTAATCCACACTTCACATATGTATTACCTGTAGCAGTGGAAGTAACACAGCACTTCACACTACATGTTACTCAGTAATAATTAAGTCACAGCACTTCACATGATATATTACTTGTATAAGTTAAGTAAGTCACAGCACTTCACATGATATATTACTTATAAGTTAAGTAAGTCACAGCACTTCACATGATATATTAGTTGTATAATATAAGTAAGTCACAGCACTTCACATGATATATTACTTGTATAAGTTAAGTAGCCAGATTTGCCACTGGCACTTTCAGATCTCACCACTGTCATAAAGTCAAACAACTATGGTTATAACTGCAGAACCTACTACTTTGTCAACAACTAAGTTATCACCATGATACTTTATAAGTTAAGTAAGTCACAGCACTTCACTAATATATTACCCCTATAAAATCTTAACTCTATGCTCAGCTAACAAAATTCTTGTCTCCACTATTAAATCTAAGTAAGTCACAGCACTTCACATGATATATTACTTGTATAAGTTAAGTAAGTCACAGCACTTCACATGATATTTCATCTCTTGCTTACTCATCACTTTAAAATCATCTTACAAGAATATCTTAAAAGTCACTGGCTCACATGATATATTACTGTTATCTCATTAAGCACTTCTATACTCCACTGTTCTATGTCACATACTTGTATAAGTTAAGTAAGTCACAGCACTTCACATGATATGTTATTGTATAATTAAGTCACAGCACTTCACATGATATATTACTTGTATAAGTTAAGTAAGTCAGAGCACTTCACACGATATGTTACTCGTATAAGTTAAGTAACAGCATGTCCTGTAATTTGTTTTGGCTATTACTGATATATTGTAATCTTGTCACTACTAAAGCACTTCACATGATATGTTACTCGTATAAGTTAAGTAACAGCACCTCACATGATATATTACTTGTATAGGTTAAGTAACTCACAGCACTTCACATGATATATTACTTGTATAAGTTAAGTAAGTCACCGCATTTCACACGATATGTTAATCATTGTATAATTAAGTCACAGCACTTCACATGATATATTACTTGTATAAGTTAAGTAAGTCACAGCACTTCACATGATATATTACTCGTATAATTTAAGTAAGTCACAGCACTTCACATGATATATTACTTGTATAAGTTAAGTAAGTCACAGCACTTCACACGATATGTTACTCATTGTATAATTAAGTCACAGCAATTCACATGATGTATTGCTTGTATAAGTTAAGTAAGTCACAGCACTTCACATGATATATTACTTGTATAAGTTAAGTAAGTCACAGCACTTCACATGATATATTACTTGTATAAGTTAAGTAAGTCACAGCACTTCACATGATATATTACTTGTATAAGTTACGTAAGTCACAGCACTTCACACGATATGTTACTCATATAATTAAGTCACAGCACTTCACATGATGTATTACTTGTATAAGTTAAGTAATTCACAGCACTTCACATAATGTATTACCTGTATCAGTTAAGTAAATCACAGCACTTCACATAATGTATTACCTGTATCAGTTAAGTAAATCACAGCACTTCACACGATATGTTATTCGTATAATTAAGTCACAGCACTTCACATGATGTATTACTTGTATAAGTTAAGTAAGTCACAGCACTTCACATGATATATTACTTGTATAAGCTAAGTAAGTCACAGCACTTCACATATGTTACACATGTAAGTTAAGTAACAGTACCTCACATGATATATTACTTGTGTAAGATAAGTAAGTCACAGCACTTCAGAAGCTATATTACTTGTATAAGTTAAGTAAGTCACAGCACTTCGCATGATATATTACTCGTTAAAGTTAAGTAAGTCACAGCACTTCACATGATATGTTACTCGTATAATTAAGTCACAGCACTTCACATGATATATTACTTGTATAAGCTAAGTAAGTCACAGCACTTCACATGATGTATTACTTGTATAAGTTAAGTAAGTCACGGCACTTCACATGATATATTAGCTGTATAAGTTAAGTAAGTCACAACACTTCACACGGTATGTTACTCATATAATTAAGTCACAGCACTTCACATGCTATATTACTTGTATAAATTAAGTAAGTCACAACACTTCACATGATATATTACTCGTATAAGTTAAGTGAGTGACAGCACTTCACATGATATATTACTCATATAAGTTAAGTAAGTCACAGCATTTCACACGATATGTTACTCATTGTATAATTAAGTCACAGCACTTCACATAATATATTACTTGTATAAGTTAAGTAAGTCACAGCACTTCACACGATAAGTTATTGTATAATTAAGTCACAGCACTTCACATGATATATTACTTGTATAAGTTAAGTACGTCACAGCACTTCAGATGATATATTTCTTGTATAAATTAAGTAAGTCACAGCACTTCACATGATCTATTACTTGTATAAGTTAAGTAAGTCTCAGCACTTCACACGATATGTTACTCGTATAAGTTAAGTTACAGCACCTCACATGATATATTACTTGTATAAGTTAAGTAACTCACAGCACTTCACATGATATATTACTTGTATAAGTTAAGTAAGTCACAGCATTTCACACAAGATGTTACTCATTGTATAATTAAGTCACAGCACTTCACAAGATATATTACTTGTATAAATTAAGTAAGTCACAGCACTTCACATGATATATTACTTGTATATGTTAGGTAAGTCACAGCACTTCACACGATATGTTACTCGTATAATTAAGTCACAGCACTTCACATGATATATTACTTGTATAAGTTAAGTAAGTCACAGCACTTCACGTGATATATTACTTGTATAAGTTAAGTAAGTCACAGCACTTCACACGATATGTTACTCATTATATAATTAAGTCACAGCACTTCACGATATATTACTTGTATAAGTTAGGTAAGTCACAGCACTTCACATGATACGTTACTCGTATAAGTTAAGGAATAGCACCTCACATGATATATTACTTGTATAAGTTAAGTAAGTCACAACACTTCACATGATATATTACTTGTATAAGTTAAGTAAGTCACAGCACTTCACACGATATGTTACTCATTGTATAATTAAGTCACAGCACTTCACATAATATATTACTTGTATAAGTTAAGTAAGTCACAGCACTTCACATGATGTATTACTTGTATAAGTTAAGTAAGTCACAGCACTTCACACGATATGTTACTCATTGTATAATTAAGTCACAGCACTTCACATAATATATTACTTGTATAAGTTAAGTAAGTCACAGCACTTCACATGATATGTTATTCATATAAGTTAAGTAACAGCACCTCACATGATATATTACTTGTATAAGTTTAGTAAGTCACAGCACTTCACATGATATATTACTTGTATAAGTTAAGTAAGTCTCAGCACTTCACACGATATGTTACTCGTATAAGTTAAGTAACAGCACCTCACATGATATATTACTTGTATAAGTTAAGTAACTCACAGCACTTCACATGATATATTACTTGTATAAGTTAAGTAAGTCACAGCATTTCACACGAGATGTTACTCATTGTATAATTAAGTCACAGCACTTCACAAGATATATTACTTGTATAAGTTAAGTAAGTCACAGCACTTCACATGATATATTACTTGTATATGTTAGGTAAGTCACAGCACTTCACACGATATGTTACTCGTATAATTAAGTCACAGCACTTCACATGATATATTACTTGTATAAGTTAAGTAAGTCACAGCACTTCACGTGATATATTACTTGTATAAGTTAAGTAAGTCACAGCACTTCACACGATATGTTACTCATTATATAATTAAGTCACAGCACTTCACGATATATTACTTGTATAAGTTAGGTAAGTCACAGCACTTCACATGATACGTTACTCGTATAAGTTAAGGAATAGCACCTCACATGATATATTACTTGTATAAGTTAAGTAAGTCACAGCACTTCACATGATGTATTACTTGTATAAGTTAAGTAAGTCACAGCACTTCACACGATATGTTACTCATTGTATAATTAAGTCACAGCACTTCACATAATATATTACTTGTATAAGTTAAGTAAGTCACAGCACTTCACATGATATGTTATTCATATAAGTTAAGTAACAGCACCTCACATGATATATTACTTGTATAAGTTTAGTAAGTCACAGCACTTCACATGATATATTACTTGTATAAGTTAAGTAAATCACAGCACTTCACACGATATGTTACTCATTGTATAATTGAGTCACAGCACTTCACATGATATATTACTTGTATAAGTTAAGTACGTCACAGCACTTCACATGATATGTTACTCGTATAAGTTAAGTAACAGCACCTCACGATATATTACTTGTATAAGTTAAGTAAGTCACAGCACTTCACGTGATATGTTACTCGTATGTTAAGTAACAACACCTCACATGATATGTTACTTGTATAAGTTAAGTAAGTCACAACACTTCACACGATATGTTACTCATGGTATAATTAAGTCACAGCACTTCACATGATATATTACTTGTATAAGTTAAGTAAGTCACAGCACTTCACACGATATGTTACTCATTGTATAAGTAAGTCACAGCACTTCACATGATATATTACTCATTTTAAAAGTTAAGTAAATTGTAGTACTTCACAGGATAGGAGCCTCCTGCTACTAGGATGTCCGATAAGTTATACAGGGTACCTCAGACTCATAAGCAGATATTTTTCTAATCCTAGAGCAGACCCTACTGTGATTTCAGTTTCAAAATCTACAAAACAGATCACAGCTGCTAATCCCATTCCCCTGACAGAGATGGGAAAGTATTGGATAAGTTTGGGAAGAAAATGTGTTCCTCTAGTACTTTATTATTCAGGATTTTAAACTGTCATGCTCGTATGCTAAAGGTTTTACTTTTAACCTTTGAAAACATGATCAATTTTCCTTCATCTGAAGGAAAACAAAGTCTTTGAATGCCTCTATTTCATCTGTTTCTCAAGTCACTAAACATATTTTAAAATGGGTTTATTATGCTGTGGATTCCTCCTCTAGAACTGATTCATCTGGATCAGTAGTGAGCAGTCTGGCTTGGTTTCATTCTCAGAATCTTCCTGAAGTTGTCCAAACTGAAATTTTAAATTCTTCATCGGATAAAGTCTTGCTTGGACCCTTTGCAGCTGAGGTTCTTAAGAAGTGAGATGAAAACGGAAAGTTGATTTAAAGAGTTTCTCAAATTTTTAAATCTACTATTTTCAAAAAAAATAAGAACTTCCCTTCCTCCTCAGTCCCCTCTTTCAATAAGCAATTTAAACAAGGTGCCAGTAAACAGAATTTTACAAAAACAATGGCAAAGAAGCTCCAAAAATAAAGGAAAAGGAAATCCTCTGAAAATCAAGGAGAGTCCTCCCAGTTAACATAACTGCCTTTTTAGGCTCCGTCCTCCCACTCTGACAACCTCACCATGTTCCTGAGGCTCCATTTTCCCATGTGGTACCAGATTGTGAGACACATTTTTTTAATATAATTTAGCAAGGGTACACTCGGAAATAGGAATCCCTCCACCTACTCCAAGGGATTCCTCCTCACCATGTGAACCAAGTCTCCTTGTTTTATCCCATCTTGCATCAGATGCTTGCTAAGAGAGTAATAAAACTAATACATCCCTATTAGATGGATAAATGTTTTTATTCAATATTTTTCTGGTACCAAAGTAGGAAGGATCTCAGAGATCTAGGCTGGCCCTTTCCTTTCTAAATCTTTTTGTTCAGTCCAAAGTTCAAAATGCTTTCCCTTCCTTCCCTTATACCTTCAATTTCTCATCTAGCTTTCATGGTAAATGTAAACTTAAAGAATATTTATCATCATATTTTCATTGCTAAACTGTTCAGCTTTTTTAAAATGTTCTCTGTTTGACTGATATATTAACAGTTTTTTGTCTTAACCTTTGGACATTTCACTGCTAGCTCCAGTAATAGCTCACTGCAGGTTTCAAGGCATTTGCATTTTTTCATGTTTGAATAATTTTCTTATCTTTGCAGACTCTTTCTCCAGGTGTCAAAAGTCATTAGCAACTGTTCACAATCTCTTGCTCTATCTGGGTTTTCAAATTAACTTTTAAAAATTTCTCCCATTCCTTCTTTCAGAAGTGTATTCCTGGAGTGTCTCAGATTCTGCTCTGGGAAGAATCTTTCGTCTTCCAGACAAAGTAAGGATATTTTAACAGCCCTTACTGAGTTTCTCTTCTCAAAATTAGGTATCTGCTAGGGAACTTCTCAGGTTATTGGGGTACATGGCATTATTGATTCTCTTGTTTCCTATATGGCCAGATTTCACATGAGAAGGAACCAGTAATACCTCATATCAGTTTGCACTCAACATCTTCACCCTTCATCTTTTCAGATCCTTGTTTTGGGATTTGTAAAAAGTGAGATTTTTAGTGGGTAGACCAGATCTTATGCAATTCAGGTATCCCATTATCTCTCTCTTCCAATCCCTCTTCAGTCTGTCACTATAGCTGCTTTAGACCTAACATGGGATGCAGTTTCCAAAGGGATGAAAGCACGTGGTCTGTGGAACTCTTATGACAGACAGAAGTCAGAGAGATGTTGGCAGTGATCTGTGCCTTGGTACATAAACAAACGTGATACCAGCTTCTACCCACTTTGCAGACTTGCTGTGATAGCCTAGAAGATAGCAACTCAGATCAGTGTGACAATTCGGGTTTCATACATTCCATCAGAGCAAAAGGGGTAACCATTTGAAATGTTGGGGTCCACCAGAGAGAGTCCTGAAACACAGAGACTGAATGTCCTAAAAAATGGACTTAGTATACTTAGTCGGAGATGACCATTTCTCTGAATATTTCCTTTTCTCTGTGGTATGGTGATCTTTCAATTAGTATATAGAAGTTCCAGGGGATGCAGGAGAGTAATTCTTGAGATTCACCCTTCTCTGCATATCCATTTTTTTCACCGTGTCATCGCTCAGCATTGTGAGTGCTGATATTTCAATATGGATCCTGCAAAACTTGATTGCAAACAAGCTAATCAGGACCAGGACAGACCTATATGAATGGAAACTTCACTTTTTTCTTCCAAGAACTGATCCAGTTCTGGGGAGCACCTCAAGTAGATCTGTTTACCTCCTCTCTGAATAGGCAACTAAAGAAACTCTGTTCCAGGACTCTTGCAAACAGGCCTAGAAGACAGATGCCTTCTCATTCTCACTGACAGGAATGCTCCTTTATGCTTTCCACCCACTACATTGATATCCAATGGTTCTTCTTTAGATCCAGGAGATTCTCCAAAAATTGTTGTGTTGACTCCCTGTGTTTACATGGGTTTCCTGTGTGTGCCCTGGTTTCCTCCCACATCTCAAAAACATGCAGTGGGTGGATTGGACACTCTAAATTGTCCATAGGTGTATGTATGTGTGTGCTTGTGTGCAGTATGGAAGAACAACCATGACAGGGCTAGCACCCCTGCAGAGTGAACCTTAGCTCTTTTTGCATAGGCAACAGTGGTTCTCTCTTCTTTTCAATCTGGCAAAGGGCAATTACCACAGGATTCCCCACAGACTGGATATGCTCACATAAGACAGGGGTTGTTTGATATACCCCAGCTTGAAAACTCTTCAACTCACTGCCTGGATGATACAATTTTGATATCCTTTAGGTACCTTTTTTTCTGAGGACATGCAGCAGATACTAAAAGAGTTGTAAAAACTGCTGCTAGAAAATCATATCTGTTCAAGTGGAAAAAATTTTCTAGTTGGTACCAGTCCAAGGATCAGGACCATCTTGAGGCCTGGGCTGCCTCTGGTTCTTGATTAGTTGTGTGAGCTGTTTTATACTCTGGCCTTTCATATTCCTCTGTCAAATTTCATTTGTTGGCCATTTTGTGCTTCTTCTCATTTAGATGCCCCTTTCTAATCATTCTCAAATTAAACAGTTTTTGAAATGGATGCTCCTTATGTGATCACCAAAGAAACAGCTGGCGCCTCCTTGGAATCTTAACTTTGCACTTGAAAAGCTAGCTCTTCCTGTATTTGCTCATCAGGCTAAATTGAAGTTCTTAACACATAAGACTGCTTTGCTCACTGCTGTGACTTCTACCAGGAGTGTATCTGAATTACGAACACTTATGCTGAACCAACTTTACCTCATTTTTCAAAATGACAACGTTTCTTTGAGAACTAATCCTTCTTTTATGGCTAACATGGTCTCAGATTTTACTTTAAGCCTGGCTGTTAATCTCCCAGCCTTTTTTCCTAAACATAGAGCATGACAGAAAAGTTGCTTCACTTCCTAGGTGTCCACAGGCAGCTCAGATACTAAGTAAACAAAACTCAAGCCTTCAGGAAAGGTATTCATTTTTTTTTGTCACCCATAAACGTAAGAAGAAAGAGCAACCAGTATCAAAGCAGACTATTTCCAGATGTTTGTCTCATGCTATTGACTTTTGTTATACTCAGCATAATAAGATGCTTCCAGGCAGGGTTAGGGTGTATCCCACAAGGGTGTTGGCTTCTTCAGTGGCTTACTGAAAAGGGATGGACTCTAGAAATATTCTAGAGGCAGCAACTTGGTTCTCTGTACATACCTTTGCAAATCCATACAAACTGGATTCATTTCCTAGGTCCAGAAAAGGATTTGCTAGGGCTCTTAATTTATTGGCCTCCTCCCTTTTTAAATTCTAAGTTATGGTAATCTATCCAAATAGCTTAGATTACTGCAACAGTGATCTAATGTAGAACATAGTACAATTATGCAGGTAAACTTACCATAACGGCAGAAGTTCAAATAGATTATCACTGCAGTAGCCAACCCTTCCTCCAGCCCACTTTATTTTACTTGTTTTTGGTTTTATTTTTCAAGCATGTACAGATATATACCATTTTATGTATAGTTTATTGTTGGTCTTGTTTTGTGTCATTATTCTTTCAGCATTCTTGTCTCCCTTTATTTTTACAAAAAAAAAGCATTGAAGAGATTTGTGCTCTTTTTATGAAGCTCCATTTGATCTCCTGACAGAGTGTGTGGAAGGGCCTAGGATCATAGGAAGTTACTAGGCTATTGGCCCTGAGGCCCTTACAAGCCTAGCCAAGAATTTAGCTCATGTTCCGACAAGTTAGCACCTAATGTCCCTGTCCAGCAGGGACACAGGTGGAATCCCAGGGGTGTATTTTCTGCTCTCCATCAAGTTATACAGGTTGCACTTAAAAAGGGTTAATGAGGTACTCTACTTGATATGGAGAGGGACTCTATTCCACAGAAGGGGGAGTCTCTGGGACACAAATCTGTCCTGCCAACAAGTCCTATTGATGTCAAAGACCTGGTTGAGGTCACAAGTGTGGGTTACACAAATGGAGCTTGACTGGCAGATATGCAGTGGTCCCATCAAGGCGGGGTCTAAGATTGCTTTGTATGCCAGACAGAGCTCACCTCTAAGGAGTCTGTATGAGACTGAGTACAGGGACAGGGCCTTTAGCCTAGCTGTGTAGGGTAGATTTTTCAGGCCCTGGATTCTCCTGGTGAGGAACCTCTGTGGTCTCTCCAGCTACTGCATGTGCTTTGTGAGGTACATGCTGAAAGGGGCATTCTACTCACTAATGGGTCTTATAAGGGAAGAATACAAGGATGTTATGACCACCTTGTCCCTGGATGAGATACCCTTACTAATGAGGTGGGCCATGTATTAGGCTTTCCATACAACAGAGGCAATATGGTGGTCAAAAGTCAGTTTGCTATCAACCTGAATGCCGAAGTCTCTCACGACTGATTGCGTGCTTAGAACCTTGTTATTAATGTGATAATCTGTGAGGATGTCACTCTCCCCAAAGAGGATGATGATGCATTTTTTGGCATTCAGTTTGAGGCCATGTTTCTGGCACCAGTCATTTGTTTGGGTGAGACCCTCTTTTAGTATGCCCACATCACTAGGGGAATTGTTGACAAGCACCCAGCTTGCAGTCTTCTGCAAAGTTAGTCAGCCATAGCCCGCTGGTTTTGGCCTGCGCCTCAGAAAAGTATATCCCAAACAACAGAGGCCCCAAGACTGATCCCTGGGGTACACCGCTTGTTACAGGTCTACTGCTTGAGGTGGCTTCCCTTATTTTGACTAGGTGGGTTCTATCAGTGTGCCAGTTTGCTACCCATCTGGTAACATATGGATTGATACCTAGTTGAGAGAGTTTATCTATTATAACTGAGTGAGGAATAGTATCAAAGGCTTTGGCCAGGTCAAGGTAGGTGATGTGCATCATCTTCCCCTCGTCCTTGGCTTTGATGACTGTCTCAAAGAAGTCAACCAAATTTAACAGGCATGACCCCCCCCCCCCTTGACGAAACCAAACAGTGTGAGACTGAGTGTTTGGAGGTTGCCAATGTCCTTGTAAATGAGGCCTATTATAATCCGCTCCATGTCCTTGCAGATCAGGTTAGTTAAGCTGATGGGTCTATAATTTCCTGGATCAGTGGATGCTCCATCTTTGTGCAAAGGGATGACAAGTGGCTGTCCTCCACTCAGCTGGGATGAAGCCAGTATTCAGGCTTTGGTTGAACAAGGTGCCTAATGGTGCTGGAAGTTCCTGCCTGAGTTCATGTAGGATGCAGCCTGGGATGTTATCAGGTCCCATGGAGGCTGTATTTTTTCCCTTTTTGAGGGCAGTGATGACTTGCTCCCTAGAGAAAGGGGGAAGGGGGCAGGTGCTGCGGATGTCCTGATTTACTGATGGGAGGCGCCCAAAAGCTTTGAAAGCTGGACAGTGGCAAGGGGTAGGACCCAAGTTACTTAGGTTACTGCAACAGTGATCCATTAAAATGTGTACTGCTAAGGTATGTTTTCTTATGCAAACTGTACCTTCCAGAGTTTCAGGATTTCATTGAACATTCACAAGTTCACACTAGTCCCTTCACATCACAAGCTATTCCAGGGAATCCTGAATACAAACATTTTTGAGCCTCCCTACTTCAGGACAAATTGTAGATCATGTAAGACATCTTCCTGCACATCTCATATCAGTGGCATCTCAATGCAGAAACTTTTCTCAAAACCCAGTATCATATTAACCTCTATCCTGCTAATATCAAATGCCTGATTACAAATACAGGGTAAAACGCCGATATCTAAAGAACATGTGGAAAAATGCACATGCAGATATTCAACTCTTTGCTGCCATTGATCCTTTTAATTCTTAGAGTTCCAGTAGTGGAATCACCAAACTTTTCTAACTTCTGAGCTCCCAGTGCACTCCTGAGTGACATTACAGAAACTGAAAACAGATGCATCAGCTATCCTTGTGGGATTGTTGTTGCAACAGTTCAAGAGTTCAGGGCTTCTAGTTTAGGAAGCTGAAGAAGAAATACATCAGCATGAAATAAATTATGCTGTCCAATGCATCATTTTAGCATTCTACTTAGACCTGAAGCATGCAGCTCTGCAGATAATAAACAAGACCACAGTGATACACTGACATATTGAGGAAATTCATTGCTATCCCCCCATTCAGATAACCATAATTATTTGGGAACTAGCAACAAAATTCAGCTTGCAGCTCTGGGCAGTTTACATGCCCACCTAAGAGAACACCTTATCAGACACTGATGAGGGAACTTTCAAGTCCACATGAATGTATGTTGGTCTGAGACACTTTTTTTGAACTCCATAAAAAAGTGAGGCTGCCCATATTTGGACCTGTTGATTTCAAGCTAAATCATCATGGTCCCAGCTTCCGCACTTGGACTTTGTCTAAGAAGAGAGCTCTTTAAAAACAAATGCATTCTTACTCAGGTGAACATGACCTTCTGTGTACCTTTCTTCCAGTACCACCTATCCTAAAGCTGCTAATAAAATTCAACAGAAGAAATGACAGAGCTTATTGTTAGAGCATCAAAGTGGTCAAGGCAATTCTATTTTAGCAGCTAGCTCAAATGACAACAGAGGAGAATGATATCCTGTGTCTGCACCCGAGCCAGATCATGGTCAAATGGAGCCTTAGGTTGGACAAACCCCCCCCCCCCCCCCCACAGCTGTTTCATTGTCCCATTACTTGGCTGTCTTTCCCCATTGCCATAAACATGGTTAAGACCTGTCAGTGGGCATACTTTTTTCTTCTTTACTTTTACAGTGATTACAGAGATTTAAATTTAATTTTAAAACTTGTATTTCAAATTTTATTGCACAAACACTGATGGCCATTTGCTAAACAAAACAAAACAGTCTCACATTATAAACAGACTTAGCATGAGTAACAACAGATGTCTCTTCGCTTGAAACACATATTCATTAGAACTGCACTGAATCTTACTTTGGTTATGTACTAGGCAAACAGTCTGAAGACTATTGCAATAACCTGGGGTCAAAATCAAACCCTGGACTTTGTGTTTATGGGGTAAAGACCTTAACTATTATGCCAAAAACCCACTCCCCATTGAAAAATGCACTGGAACTCACATTCATTGAAAATGCATCTGGTCAATGGCAGATTAAGTGCACTTTGGTGTCAAGGCTGTTTATAAACTGTGAGTCCTCTGCATACATTTTTAAGACCATGCATAAATGCATGTGTTCTTTGATTCACCTTCCTGATTGCTTTAAATATTTTTTCTTGTTTAATACAGAAACATTTGTTAGAGCACATTTTAAATTTGTAGTTTTGGACATTTTTTCCAATAAGCAGTGAAACAAAATGTATGAACCAATAATGACAAAAAAATATCTATTTCAGAACAATTTCAACCATAAAAGGATACAGAAACTGCTGTAAATTTAATCCACCAATATCCACACTCAATGGCCACTTATCACCTGTGTACTCAACACATCTGGTTGCGATAAAAATGACGATAGAAAAGAATTCCAATTTATTTTACATAAATACACATTGGTCCTGCAGAGACAGACTAATGGCCTATTAGCATTTAGCACCTCAGTAGGGTCAGTCATTTTTGTCTACAGACATTTATCATACCCAACAATTATAGTTACATTGTTGACCACATTCTTTCTCAGATGACTGTGTCAAAAAAATTAATAGCAATAATAATGACCAAAGTCACATTTCAAATTTCCTTCACACAAAAGCACAGTAACCAAAATATTCTAAATTAATACACACACATACACACTAGTCCTTCAAAGTCAGATTTAAGACGGTTTAAAAATAATTAAAAGCTCATAAGGCACTATCATCTGTAGAGAGCCCTCACCCCCACCAGCATTTATAGCCACTTTGTTGACAGTGTACACCTTTTGTTATTATTATTATTATTATCATCATCAGTTATTATTATTATCATCATTATGAAAAAATAAATTAACATGTACTTTACTAGCACCATTCCATAAGATGTTATCCTCCACAAAGTGCACATCCCCTCCCAGCAGCAATTATAGCCAGTTTTTTGACTGTGTATAAAACTTACAATTATGCAAAAATAAATAAGTACTTTACTAGCATCGTGCCATAAGATCCAGCCATGTGTACCACAGTCTAAATAGAAGAGTTTTTATGAGAGCATAGGAAATATTAACCATCTGATAACATATGCTAAGTCAATATGTATGATCTCTGCAGAAATGAAAGTCATCTGAATAATTCCACATTAAAGATAATTATTACTAATGCAGAGGTTGCTGCTGGCAAGCAACTTTGCATTTCAGTGCTTTATCTGCAAATGCAGTGCCTTCTGCCCTTGAATAAATTGCCAGTGTTACATTAAAAAGGGCGGGCTGGTGATATTGCCATAACATTTCCTTAACTAGATCAGCTATGCAATATGTAATGGCTGGAAAAGAACTACAACAGGTTCATAGTTACATGGCATGCTGTCTTGGCAACCATTAAGCGTCCTAACCCAAATTCACAATTGCTCCAAAGCACTGTTTGGTTAAGTGATTTTCTCAATGTTACACAGTAGGTAAATGAAGGTGGAAAGATTTAAACCTTGCACCCTTGGCACAGGAATTAGCTCATTAATATGTCAGCGTTTTAGCCCTCTGTGCTAACTGCCAGAGTAACAGTTTTTAGCTAAAAACAGAAATCCATAGCAATCCAATCTTGAAGAAAATACTGTATCACAGTAATATTTAACAATGAGTACATTATGGCTGTTGAAGATCAGACAGCTCTGGACATCACTCCAGATAATGCAATCCATATGACCTGACAAATGTCAACCCCTTTGCAGATGCTGGAAGCTTTAAAGAAGATACTGCAAAAGTATATTACTAAAATGCAACATGCTTAAACTACTAAAATGAAACAGGTTTGGACTATGTTACACAATCCAGGACTATTAGTGAATTAATTCATTCTTTAGTACAACGGATAAAGCAAAGAAGACATAGAAACACTGCAGTCATTTCTGTTCAGCAACCCAGCAGTCACACAAAAATCAAAAATGTTGCTGCATATAGCATTTTTTGGGGGGGAGGGGGGCTTTCATTTAATTTTCACCTCCCTGTTTCTTCTCTGTCATCAGTAATACCTATCCCGTCTGACATCACTCAGGGCAGGTCTTATCTACTTGAAGGGCTAATAATGCTGTATTGTTGCAGCATAAACCTCCAGAGTCAACAGTGCCTGATTATGGACATATGGGACTCTGTAGGGTAATGAATCAGGCCCACAGCACATGTAATTGGCTGTCTCTCTCCTAATTACAAGTAAACATTGTTCAAACCTATCACTGTACATATTATTTCTTTCTTTACTTTTACAATTATCAAAGTGATTCGGATTTCATTTAAAACTTTTATTTCAGATTTTACATAAAAACACATATTTTCATATTGAAAACAATTTAGCATGAGAAACAGTAAACATATTTTCCTTTGAAGCAATGCATCTGGCAACCCATTAAACTGCAACAGACTTGTTGGGATTCATACTGAAATAGCATATAGTGAAGTAATAATTGGGTGCAGGAATTCAAAAGACAAATGTATAAAACATTTGCTAACATCCTGGCACAGACCACTAGACATACGTCTCTTTTCAGAAGAAGCCAAAGAATATTATCTGGTGAAGTAACTTGGCAGAGTTACATCTTCTGGCTTTTTGGACAGGGGTCGCCACAGCAGATCACCTGTCTGCTCATGATTGGTAGCGGAGTTTTACGGTGTTGAGTTGCCAGCCCAGCACCCAACCTTCCACAGAAGGCACACACACGCACACACTCACTCCTAGGGCTA
Source organism: Protopterus annectens (assembly GCF_019279795.1). NCBI lineage: Eukaryota > Metazoa > Chordata > Ceratodontiformes > Protopteridae > Protopterus > Protopterus annectens. Next base: position 507,899,424 of record NC_056730.1, on the reverse strand, counting down.
GTTTAGAGTGTCCAATCCACCTACAGCATGTCTTTGGGAGGAAACTGGAGCACAAGGAGGAAACCCACGTGACCACAGGGAGGACATGCAGACTCTGCACAGAAGGCACCCCAGCCGAGGATCAAACTGGAAAAACTCTTGCTGTGAGGTGGCAACGCTAACCGCTGCACCACCATAGCCGCCCCAACTTGGCAGAGTTACATAGAAGACAAATAAAGGCTGAGGGAATCAAACCATGTACTACAGGAAGCATCTTTAACAGATCATAGCCTTACACAGCTGTGCTAGATAAGCAGTACATTTCACACCTGTCTGCTAAAAACAAGCTAAATTAAAAATGTATTCATAGTTAAAATATTACCATGAATCTCACAGACTGCATGCTGTCCAATTTATTTGTAGCTAAATAATAAACACAGTCAACATTAAGGAAATTACGCTTCACATTCAAAGAACATGGCTCCTATGATGATGCTCCTGTTTATTAGAATCAGTTTCCTTCCTCTACATCATAACTACTCTGGTTCATAGGTAGTTACTAGGCTTACAGTGCAGAGTACTACTGATGAGCCTAACTGAAATTTCAAGTTTCCCCAAAGCACTGTCTTGTTAAGTGACTTACTCTAAAACATGGCATAAATGTGAGGCAAAATCAGAGATGTTCTACAAAACTAGAGACTGATTAAGAGCAGACTACTGTAAATCACTTTAATAGAACAGGTTTTACATCAAAAAGTATTTTGTGAATCACAAAATCTGTGAAAATCTAATGACTGACAGTGATTTGCTAAGAGTAAAGAAATTAAACAAAAAAAAAAACTTGTCTGGCTGTTGGTGTGGTGGATTAAGGCCCTTAACTTCTGCATTTAAGGTACAGGGTTTGAGTTTGAGGAAATTACTTAACTAGCCAGTGCCCCAAACTGGTGTATTACACACACACATATGCACGAATGCAACACAGAGTAAAAGATTAGGTTCCTGCTCTGAAACACTTACTTAGAGTGTACTGCTAAACTTCTGTTTCCATGTCATGGATCTGCCCTGCTGTTCAACATGCATGGAAGGTTTTACGTTAGCAGGAAATCACTTTTGATTAGATTCTGATCAGAAACTTTGTAGGAAACTGTTTTGGACACCAATTGTAAACGTATTTTTTTTTATTAAATGAATGGCAATTGGAAACGTAGTATGACTTTTTTTAAATATAGTAAGGCTGCCCCCCCCCCCAGCCAGACCAGGCCCTATGCAGCTGCCTAGGTTGCCTAGTGCGGGATCTTGGCATTGCTCTGCACTCCAACCTTTTGGACAAGAAATTGCTGTGAAATAATCTCGAGTGTCTTAGGCTTACAGCCTTGAGGAATTCAAACTGTTGCCTCATAGTCACTTATTTTCATCTGACTTTTTTTTCTACACAAAGTGACAGGGAGACCCACCACCAGGAATTATTGGTTGTAAAAATGGACAAGATTCTCAACATGATGTGAGAAGAAGAGTATAGTGCCAATATCCTACCAATTTTCTCAAGCTTTCCAGTACCTCTTAGACTTATTAAATCAAGGCTTGCCCTATTCTTCTATTAAAATATGGTTCTACCTGACTTCGTCGACAGCGCAGAAGACCGACATCGGAATTCGGAGCTCCAGAAGATCGAAATCGAAGAAGACCGACGCGAATCGCGAGTGGCAGAACATCGACAGTGCAGAAGACCGACACGACGGATGACAACACCAACGCCGAGGATGCCGACATGGGGAAAGGCTGTGTGAGTATGCGGTAGTGACGGACGTTAGGGTGCGAGGCAGGTAAGTGTGGAGATTGACGGTCTGTGGGGATAGGGGTGGGTTAAGTGAGTTAGGGTTAGGGAGCGATAGGGGTGGGTTAAGTGAGTTAGGGTTAGGGAGCGATAGGGGTGGGTTAAGTGAGTTAGGGTTAGGAGCGATAGGGGTGGGTTAAGTGAGTTAGGGTTAGGGGCGATAGGGCGGGTTAAGTGAGTTAGGGTTAGGAGCGGTAGGTAAGTGCGATAGTGACGGACCTTAGGGTTAGGGTAAGGTTTAGTGTGGGCTTGTAAGGATTTTGGTGTGCTTGTGTTGTGTGTGTGGTTTGTGGAATGGGGATGTGTTTTGTTTTTAATTGTTATTGTGGTGTGTGCAGTGTATGGGGTTTCGTGTTTGTGTACCGTCGGTTATTTCGTTGTCGGTTATGTGTGGTTTCGTGTTTATGGACTGTCGAATATGTGGTGTCGGTGATGTGGTTGTCGGTGTTGTGTGGTTTCGACTATGTCAGGTAGAACCTAAAATATACCTATTTGCCTCTATCCAAGTAAAGCTTCTTGTTTCTGTCAGCATAGCTGTTAAGCAGTTCCTGAAAGGTATCTGCCATTTCTGGCTACCTAGATGTGCAGTGTTTTCTGTTTCTTTTTTTTTTTAGGAGTGAATTTTGTCATAGAGAAGATGACCTACTTCCATTTTAATCAGCTGATACAGCTGCACTCAAATAACTATCTTTGAAGACTACTTTCCTGGTAACAGTAATCTCAGTCAGAAAAAATCTCTAAGCTGCCAACTCAGATTGGCAAGGAGCTGTATATAATCTTTCACCAGAAAAGGGTATCTAGCAGCAGTAGCACCCTCTATCTGTGCTTAAGGTATTGCCTGAGTTGTCTTCCAATGAATCCACCTCTACTATTGGGCTTTTACATAAAGGGCAGAAAACAAGGAAGAGAGGATTTTGCAGACCATGAGTCTTCAATGACAGCTGATATAATAGCATTACCAAAGTCTTAGACAAACACACCAGCAGTGTTTTTTTTCCTTCATCGTAGGCAAGCTGAGTAAAAGGGTGCTTTACTTTGCAGATGGCTGGCAAATTGTATAACCTTTTGCTATGACAAATACAGCAAAACCTTGACTTGGCAAGGCTCGGGCTATCAGATTAGTGGCTACCACTACTAGATTTGTAGGAATGTGTGAACTCCGAGTTTTACTGAGGCTGTCAAATGGACTTTCATTCTTACCATTTGTAAGTACTACAGGCTAGATGTGCAGTTTGGAAACAGGTCTAGGTTTGCAAATGCATTCTTGCAAGACATGTTTTAGACCATCTCCACAAGTTCAGATTCAAGTACTACACTAGTTGATACCAGGAGCAGCCTTAGGTGAACTGGTGCCCTAGGCAAAAGGGCTTCACGGCACCCCCCCACCACACCACCCGGTGCCCCCATCCTGGTCTTCCTACACCAAATAAATACTGGAAAAGCACACATGCTAGACCGGCGCCCTAGGCGGCTGCCTAGTTGGCCTATGCCTAAGGCCAGCTATGGTTGATACCCTTGAGTTCTTCTAATGAATATTCTGAAGCAATAATTCTTATGATAAACGCGGCACAGCTGTGTGATGGTACTCACAGTCACCACAGAATTCAAACAGAAGGCTGTATGTTGTAGGAGAGACCTATACACTCCACCTCTAAGCCATACCAAAGACGGTCATTATGTAACTGACAGAAGGCCAGTGTGAGTTTTTACATTTTTGTAAGTATGGGGGTTACCTAGCCTTAAGGAAAGTCTTTATTTCTATTTATTTTCATTTTAGGAATGAATACATTATTTCATATTTTGACTAATGCAATTAATGTAGGTTGTATTTTACATAGCTTAGGCCTCCAACTTAGTGAGAAAAAACATTTTTAATACCCTGCTTACTGTTAGGTATGATTTTTATTTTTTTTTTATTTTATTTATTTTATTTTACATTTGTTGACCAGGCTAGTCTAGCTGGATATATGTCCATTTTCAGTAGAGGCCCAGGGAGATAAGCTCCAAAAATTCAAATTAATTCCACATCTACAAAAGTACATATTTATAATGCAAATACATTCACAGTAAAGGAGAAAAAAAAAGTACAGTTTTGTACCTACCATAAATGTAGATGTCCGATAGGTATGCATCTGCAGTCATCACATATGGGTTGTCTGGCCTCAGGCAGCCCTTCGGTCGGCCAGATTCCAAAGTCTGGGTCTGGCCTCGGCTGATGTCGCACTTTCCCAGACATCAGAGCATCTGGGGTATAAAAGCATCAGCCGACGCCATTTTCCTCAGTTTTTCTTGCCCCAGATGCCAGGTGCCCTCTAAGGAAGGCTAAAATTTGGAGAGATGCATTTTAAAAACAAATCCAAACATGCACAGTACTATAAAAACAAATACACCATAATAGATCCCCCCAGCTAGCTATAAGAGGGGTAAGTACCCAAGAAGTATACCACAGAGGGGAAGGAGGGAGGGTAAACCTGACTGCAGATGCATACCTATCGGACATCTACATTTATGGTAGGTACAAAACTGTACTATGTCCTTCAAGGATGCATCTGCAGTCATCACATATGGGTAGAATACCATAGCCAATCTGGGGTGGAGGTACTAAGTAAAGGATGGTGTAGCTAAAATACCCTGCAGGACTGCCGTAGCAAAGCCTGCTCTGGATCTGGAGTATAAAGGTAAATTGTAATGCTTGGCAAATGTATGCACGGAGCTCCATGTAGCAGCTTCTAAAATGTCCTTGGTAGCCACCCCTCTTAGGAAGGCTGTGGAGGTGGCTGTGGCTCTCGTGGAATGAGGGCTAATGTTAGCTGGCACAGTTTTTCCATGAAAGGAGTAACAAAAACGAATGCAATTTCCTATCCATTTTGAAATTGTCTATTTGGAAATTGCTTTTCCTTGTGCCCCAGCAGCATATGCTACAAACAGCTGGTCAGTCTTTCTGTAACTTTTAGTTCTGTCCAAGTAGTAGCGCAACTGTCTGTGTATGTCCAGGGTGTGCAGAAGTTTTTCCCCTTTATTTTGTGGTTGTGGGAAGAATGTAGGCAAGTGACTAGCTTGGTTCAAAGATACCCTGGATACCACCTTTGGCATAAATGTAGGATTGGTTCTCAATGAAACTCTGTCCTGATGAAAGATAAGAAATGGCTGTACTGCCATTAGAGCTTGTAACTCAGATACTCTTCTTGCTGAGGTTATGGCCAGAAGGAAGGCAGTTTTCCAAGACAAAAACTGTAGATCTGCAGATGCTGCTGGTTCAAAGGGAGGAAGTGTTAGTTTTTCCAACACGAAGTTAAGGTCCCAAGTAGGTAGAGGTGGTTTCCTTGGAGGATTGATGTTTTTGATTCCTTTTAGAAACTGTCTCAGGAGAGGATGAGAGAAGACAGGTGGATCAACATTGTATTCTGCTGAAATTGCTGAGGCATGTATCTTAATGGAAGAGTAAGACAGGCCGTTGTGGAACAATTCTGCCAAATATTCCAGTATATGTGCCATGTTCATCACTGTCGCATCTAGGCCCTTTGTTGTGTTCCAAGTGTGAAATCTTTTCCATTTTGCTGAATATGCCTTCCTTGTGGAAGGCCGGCGAGCTTCCATAATAATATCCTTCACTCTCTGGGATAGCTTATCCTGAGAAGGAGTCATGGTATTTTCCAGGCAGTTAGCTGCAAGGTTTTCAGGTTGGAATGCAGAGTCTTGAAATTGTGCTGTGTCAGTAGAAGTGGCCATAGGGGGAGAGGCCACGGTTTTGTCTGTGACATGCTCTTTAACAGTGGGTACCAGTGCTGTCTTGGCCAGTTTGGAGCTATCAGAATCACTCTGGGCTGCTCTGTTCTGATCTTCAGTAAGACCTTGGTAATTAATGGGAGAGGTGGAAAAGCATACACTGTTAGAGCTTTCCAGCTGAAAGAGAGAGCGTCCACTTTCCATGCTTGTGGGTGGTATGTCCTTGAGCAGAATTTCTTCAGTTGATGATTGTGGGGGGAGGTGAACAGATCTATTTCTGGCTTTCCCCATGATTGTGTTATGAGTAACAAGATGTCTGGGTGCAGCATCCATTCGTGTGCATCCATGGTATTTCTGCTTAAGCTGTCTGCCAATATATTGTCTTTCCCTGGCACGAACTGGGACTGCAGCTGTATATTGAGTTTCAAGGAAAGTTTCCATAGATTCATTGTCAGTCTGCAAAGAGGGTAGGAATGGGTGCCTCCTTGCTTGTTTATGTACCACATAACTGTGATGTTGTCTGTCCTTATGAGTAGGTGGCCTTGATGAAGTAAAAGTTTGAAGGCCTCGATTGCGTGTATCACTGCCAGCATTTCCTTTTGGTTTATGTGCATGCGCAGCTCTCTTTGTGACCATAGCCCTTGGATACATCTGCCCTCCATGTGTGCTCCCCAACCTTGGTCTGAAGCATCCATAGTGATGGTTTGGTTGGCTCTTGGCTTGCTGAAGGGCAACCCACTGTTCAACTGGCAGGCTTGAGCCCACCACAGAAATTCCTTTTGAAGGCACAGAATGAGTGGGATCAAAGTTTCTAAACTGTGACTGTGCTGAGTCCATAAACTCCTTAGGTACCATTGTAATTTTCTCATATGCAGCCTTGCTTGTGGAATCAGAAGAATGCAAGATGCCATGTAACCCAGGGCCTGCAGGATTTTCCTTGCAGTCAGCTGAGTTTGTCTTGTCAGATTCTTGAAGTAATCCGGTAGTTGTTTTTGTTTTTCTTCTGTGAGAAAGGCCATTTGGGTGGTTGTGTCTAGATCCGCACCCAGAAAAGTTATTCTTTGGGATGGAACAAGTCTTGATTTGTGGATGTTGACTGTATATCCCAAGGCCTGCAGTAGGTGGATGGCATAATCCAAGTCCTTTAACAAAGTTTGCTTGCTGTCCGCTTGTATAAGGCAGTCGTCCAGATATGGGTAAATTTGAATCCCCTGAAGTCTGCAGTGTGCAATTACTGATGCCAGGCATTTCGTGAATACTCTGGGTGCAGTAGATAAGCCAAAGGGCAATGCTGAGAATTGATAATGCTCTGACCCTGCAAGAAATCTGAGGTGTCTTCTGCAACTTTGTCTGATAGGGACATGCAGGTATGCCTCCTTGAGGTCTAGAGTCACCAGCCAAGACCCCTTGCCCAGCATGGGAGGGAGTTGCTGTAGAGTCAGCATTTTGAATTTTGGCACAATGAGGTAAATATTCAGTGCGGACAAGTTGAGAATAGGCCTCCATTGATTTTCTTTTCTTGGAACAAGGAATAATCTGGAATAAAATCCTTGGCCTTGTTCTGAAAGAGGTACCTTTTCTATAGCTTTCATTTGTATTAAGTTGGAAATTTGTTTCAAAGCCTCTGCCCTCTGATTTGGTGGCAGGTCTGGCATGCCTTTTCTTTTTGGCAATGTGTGGAAACGGAACCTGTATCCTTTGTCTATTATTTGCAGTGTCCATGTGTCCCTTGTAATGCTGTGCCAATTTTTTGAAAATAAAGAAAGCTTTCCGCCCAAAGGTGCTTCTAATTGAGCCCTGGTCGGTGGAGTCAAAACAAAGTCATTGAGTCTGTCCTGGTGTAGCAGTTGTAGTTCCTGCACTACCTCTCTGGTTGGGAGGCTGCCATTGACGGCCTCTGTAGGAGCCTCTAGCTTGCCCTCTACCTCTGGCACGCCTATTCCTGCCTCTCTGAGATCTGTCTGAGTCCAGAAAGGACCAATTCTTAGTAGGCCAATTTCTGCTGAATCTCGGTGGTTGGACTTGCAGAAAGTCTTTGACTGTTTGCACAGATTTTGCCTTTTCTTCAAATTTCTTTAAGACCTCTTGAGCCATGGAACCAAATAATTTTTGCTTTTCCATAGGAGCATCCAAAAGCTTAGCTTTAACATGGTCTGGCAGAGATTGTTCCTTCAGCCAGGCATGCCTACGTATGACTGCACCTGTCATAGCTGACCTACACGAAGCTTCCAATGCATCATAACCACACTGCAAGAAATGGTTACTAACCTGCTGGGAGTTATGTACCAGATCCTGAAGGGATTTGCGATCAAGGTGTTCAAAAGAAGACAGTTTCTTATGCAATTCATCTAACAAATACTCTTGGTACTGTATCATATGAAATTGACAATTTAATGCCCTCATGAAAAGAGTTGCAGAAGTATACACTTTTTTACCCCATCTCTCTAAAGCTCTGGACTCCCTTTCAGAGGGTAGAGGATTTCTAGCAGTGGCAGCTGCAACCCCTTTTGGGCCCTGGGAAATAGTTTCTGGATCAGCAGAGTGGGCCTTGTACAGGTGTAGAAGTGAGTCCGGGACCCTGTAGTACCTATCAGGTTTGGCAGGAGCCGGAGGGAGAGAGTCAGGGGTTGTACTAGCATCAGAGTACACATCATCAATGACATTCAAAACAGGAGGTATAGCTAAAGGCCTATGCTGAGGTAAATGTAAAAAGGTCCTTAATCTCTTTCTAGAATCAGAGAATTCCAGACCCTGCCATTGAAAATGTTCTCTCATAGAGTGTAATGTCTCTCCAAAGGAAAACTCTTCAGGAGGGGAGGCCGAGGGAATAGATTCTTCAGCATCAGTATCCTCGTAGGCCGAATAAGCCTCCTCCTGGTGGTCTGACAGAGTAGAGCCATCAGAGGACTCATCTGAGGAGTGGGAGTCAGAGGGCTCAACCCTGGGCCTTTTGTCTGGAGGTGGTTGCGAGCCCCTGTCCGGATGAGGTTGAGAACCTCTAATTAAGGAGATAAGATCCTCTGCTAAGCTAAGTATCTGTGAGCCAGTAGAGGGTCTCTGAGAGGTAACCTTGGGAGGCAAAGCTTTAGAAAGTTTAGCAGCTTTAGCTCTAGAGAAAGCCTTAATGGACATGGATGCAGGAGGTCTGGCTGCACCACATGCAGGAGTAGATTTGTCTAAAGGAATGGTGTCGGAAGGTTCCTGGACACCAGTTTCAGTAGGTAATTCAGTAACCGACTCGGCCGGGGCCTCCAGGGCCGAGGTAGTCGGTTGTGCGGTTTCGGTAATCGGAAGTACAAAGGACTCGGTTTCAGCCGAGACCGAGACACTCGCAGTAGGCCTGACTGTGGTTTCAGCCAAAACCGCGGGGCGCGTGTGTCGGTCCTTGTCCTTCCATTTCGTAACTAAATGCGAAGTCGGAGTCTCCGACGGCATCTTGTAAGCAAAACTAGCCCCAAAGAATTCCTCTGCAAACTCTGACCGACGTCTAAGAGTTCGTCGGTTGAAGGAAGCACAGGCTGAACAGGCCGAGACGTCGTGGTCCGGACCTAGGCAGGGGAGGCAGTAAGAGTGGAAATCCTTATGAGGTATTTGTTTCCCACAAGTTAAACAATTATTAACTTTATCTGACATCGGCTGAGGCAAGAAAGAGTCCCCAACGGGGTACTTAGCTTTTTCGAAGTCTTCGGTAGCTGAATCACAGGAGCTGGCCGACCGGCACTTGCGAACTGCTTCTGCTTCGGGCACCACGCGGCAAGAAAGACTGAGGAAAATGGCGCTGGCTGATGCTTTTATACCCCAGACGCTCTGACGTCGGGAAAAGTGCGACATCAGCCGAGGCCAGACCCAGACTTTGGAATCCGGCGACCGAAGGGCTGCCTGAGGCAGGACAACCCATATCTGATGACTGCAGATGCATCCTTGAAGGACATCTTTAAGTGGTCACACATTAATCAAGTATAAAAATGCAAAATATTTGACTAGACTTAGTACAAATACTAATGCAGTTACAATTAAACATTCAGAAAGAATAATAGCTAAAATGTACAGTGTACATGTAGATAAGAAAGGTAGATAAAAAGAAAGTAAAAAGAAGTAGCAGTTAAGTAATACATCTAGTAGTAAAATGTCTCTTTTTTGAGAATACAGTAATAAGTAAGACTCTTATGAAGAAGTAGATCAGTAGTTGTTAAGATGAAATTATTGCAGAGATGAGAAGGTAAGGCTGAATCAAGTAACAAGAGCTAGTTGGTCAGTCAGGTTTAGTACAGGGGCACATCCAATGTGTTTTGAGGAAGAGCTTAAATTTATTTTTAAACAGAGTAATAGAGGGAAGTGTGGAAAGTTTGGACGGAAGCAGGTTCCAGGTTTTTCCAACAGTATTAGAGAAGAGAGAGTCTGATCAACAAAACAATGATACATCATGCAGGTTTGTCTCTCTCAGTCTCTCTCTGTCTCTCTGTCTCTCTGTCTCTCTGTCTCTCTCTCTCTCTCTCTCTCTCTCTCTCTCACTCTCTGTACTTTACAAAGGCATTCTGATTTTGACTTTGGCATCAGGGAAACCTCACACCCCTAGGGATGTTGAGCATAGAAATCTATGTGGATAACTGTTATATGCCTGTGGCTAAGCCTGTTCATCTGATGAATGTCCTGTAACTGTAATTCTTTTCTTCAAACATTTGGAGTTAATATCGACAAGCAAATGTACTTTCTTTTACTCAGTCTTAAATTGCCCTGCTTCCAACTTTCTCTCTTTCCTGTACTTCCTCTAAAGGTCTGCAACTTCCACTTGTCAGTTACAGCGAGCTCTGTCCATGTTATAACCACATTTTCTCTTCCTTCTCTCCCGGTATGTTTACGCTCCATATACAGCAATCCTTCTGCTCAACTCACTGTTTCGATAACTCTTGATTAGACTGTAATTCACTAGCTAAATTATCCCTTCTGGCTCTTAGCTGTCAGAACTGGACATACATCTTTAGTAGTACACTACACAATGATGATATCAAAACTCTCAGATGAATTCCACTTGACTAGCTATGTCTCTCACAATTCTGTTAATCTTTGTAATTGCCACTATTCGTTTATACTGGTTTCAGTTTCATCCTAAGGATCCTGCACCATTTTCTTCTCTCTCCTCCCAAGAAATACCTAAGCACATATGTTTTTTATGGTTGTTTGTCTTTTTGGCTTTTCCCGGTTAGGGGTCGCCACAGCGGAACTCCGGTCTGCTACTGATTGGTAGTCGATTATTATGGTGCCGAGTTGCCAGCCCGACGCCCATCCTTCAGTGAAGGCATGCCCATTCATGCATGTCTTTCAGAGGCCACTCGACCGCGGGGAGGACATGCAGACTCCACACAGAAGGCACTCCAGCCGAGAATCAAACAGGACAACCTCTTGCTGTGAGGCAACAATGCTACCGCTGTACCACCACGGCTTTGAAATGTTGTGACCTGCTAGAGCAAATCCCAAAATATGGAGATAATGGTTGAAAGAATGGAGTTAAATATATTAAGTCCAAGATGCAATTTCTTGGAATATTCCTTTTTTTCCAAGGTATGGCAGTCTCAGAGTTAATATATATAAGTTCACAGAGTGTGGGGCTTGCCTCCTCCCTGCAAAAAAGAAGTTTAAAGTAGAAGAGCATTTTTTGAGATTCGCTGTTTTCCAATGTTTTTTGTCTTTTTTCCTCAGCTTGTCATCACTTGGCATTTTGTGTACTGACATTTAAGAAGGGAACTGTTTTTTAATCTGATGGCCCCTCCCCACCAAAATGAATAGCATTACATTATTTTGTATCATACCCCAGCTGCCAACATGTCTGGTTGCTCTGCTTGTTCTTATTGAAGAAAGACCACTGAGTTGTTCACACTACATTCATCATTTGTGTCATCACTGAACAAGTTGATGTAACTCTCCAGCCCCCAAGCACAAATGTAATTAACATTACTAGCCTTAGTGGCAACCCTTCAGCATACTGCTGGTTAGTGGATTTTTTTCTTTTACAAACTTCTCCCCTAACTCATCTGGACTGAGAATGAAATCAGTCCAATGGGATCAGTGCTCTACCCCAATTAAATTGTATAAATAAATAAACTGCCCTCTTCTGTTTTCAGACAGACAGCCACTTCCATAAACATATCATCACACTGAACATCATCTCCATACCCCTCTTTTTCCCCATTAAGTTTCTATGAGTCATTGGTGGTTGTGTGGCACACATCACTGACTACATTTCCAGTGCTCCAGGTCCTAGTAGAGGGCCAAGGTGCTTGAACAGCCATCTGGGGGTCGATGAGAGTGAGTGGCCAATGCTGGCTTGTTCATTCTGGAAGATGTGGAGATTAAGGGTAAGACCAATCTCTAACCAAATGGGATACGTTAATTCTAGCAAAAAAAAAGGGAAACAGGATAGGCTTAAAATGGCTTGCAAGGGCAGCTAGTCTAGTAGTTCCCCATTAACCTATGAACCTATAAGTCCTGCAGCTCAAGAGTCACTTGCCTGATAGCAGGAAGCCAGAAATAAAGAGTAAGCATTGTGCTTGCCAAGAAGTGCACATTGTTTTAGCTGAGCCACAAGAGTGTGAAAGCACGAAGTTATCTTAAGCCCATCACAGACAAGATTGTATTGTCTGCAGTGTTCTTTCTGACTTCCAGAAGGAGATATGAGCAGGACATAATGAAAATTATAGCCATGAAAGAATGACATCCATTTGGCAAACAGTTGTAGGTCCTGTAAAACACTACCAAAAGTGTTGTCTGGCAAGATGACAAGAAAAAAAGGACCATCAGGAAGAACAGTATGTCAAGTGGACAGCTGGAAGTTGGATATAACATAAAATGTTAAAAAGAAGTACTGTGCAGCAGAGTGTGAGATATCTTTTTGAAATTAATATACACCATATCCACGTTTCACTTTGTCCACCATTATCCTTTCATATAACATGATCAAACTGGACTGGCAAGATCTCTGATACTTTAAGTCATACTGTTGTCTGTCTTTTACATTTCCAATTGGAATTGCAAAAAACATTGACTTTTAGGTCAATGCAAACATCAGAAAATATAAAGATAAGAATTAGGGCCTGGGAGAGATTAAAACCATCAGACAGTCTTCAGTGATAGACTCTTTACTGCAAGTTAAGAAATAAACTGGAAAATCTCACCCAGACTCTGTCACAACTTGCTGTAAGGGGAAAGGTTAGTTTGTTTTTGTTTTCTTGTAGTTTGCATTACTTTATTGCCTTCTTCTATTTAATATATTGTGATTTATTTTCTTTACACTGTGTTTTAATTGTATTCTGCTCTAACTCCGTATTTATACTAGGAAAGAGACCACAGGTGTGTCTCTTGTGAGTCACATAAAACTAAGTTTCCCCACCCTCTGTTGCTGTTGTGTTTTAAATTCAACTGTCTTTCTAATTACTTGCCCCTTATGGTAATTTGACCATGTATCTCCTTCCCTCTCCTCTTTCATTGGCTATTGTGAGTGAGCACAAAATTATCATTTTTTAAAATCACTCACTTTCAGCTATTTAAATGTATTGTCCATCCCACTGTATTCCATAGAACCAGAATACAAAGTGCCCATACCTCTCAACCATATCTCTCAACCTCTTAGATCAAGAAATCTGGACAAAGCTGTACATAATTGGGGACAAAGACCCCAAAAATAAGGACACTTTTTAAATATTGCTCTTACAAACTTAGAAAGTTGATAGAATAACAGGTGTTGCATTAGCATGAATTTTCTGAAGGGTATGAAGTCTGAAACTCAAATGTCTGTCATTATTTTCTGACTTCAACCCTCAATTGATTTGTCTGTGATTTGCCTGTAAACCATAATTTTATGAAAAAACAGTCCAAAAATATAAGGCAAAAATCTGTACAGTTCAGAGGTATGCACTAATCTCTTAGGGCAAGAAATCTAGACAAAGCCACAAATAATGAGGGAGGACAAAGGCTGAAAAATAGGGGCACTTTGTAAATACTGCTCTCACAAACTTAGAAAGTTGACAGAATAACAGGTTTTGCATAAGCATGAATTTTCTGAAGGATACTAAGTCTGAAAATCAAATGTTTACCATTATTTTTTTTACTTCAGTCCTCAATGATTTGCCAGAAAACTACAGTTTTATGACAAACAGACAAAAATATGAGTCAAAAATCAAGGCACTCTGTGAAATTCTAGACAGCTGAGAGCTATGAAAGTGCCCACCCCTTCCAATCTATCTTGATCTTTTTAAATTAGTGGCTCCCCACTTAGATTTCTAAAGCTTAAGTTCCCACCTCTTTCATATGTAACTGCTTAGTGCACACTGCAGTTTGAAGGATATTAACCCAATTTTTATCTTACCTTTAAAATGTAAAGCATCTATTCCACAACTGCCAGTTACTGGACAGCCCACATTCTGTCTCTCAGTAGTCATCTTGAGATTACTGCTTCTGTTTTGCTCCTGGTGAGAGAAGGAGCATATGGACATTATTTCCTGGATACTGCTAATAACTGGAAAGCCAAATAACTGCTTCATAGATGCCAGCTTGGAATTTGTGCTTATATTTTGCTCCTGGAGAGAGAAGAAGCAGAGTGCATTGATCGCTGACTGCTTCTAGTTAGGCAGTGAGTGTCTGTGCTTGACCTTCCTGATTAGTCTGGTTGCTATTCAAGACATCTACCCAGAAACGTCTACAACAAGCCTACAGACCCTTGCATCATCTGGGACAAGATTGTGGATCACCAAAGACACGGTGGCTGCTTGTCATTATTTATTTGTTTATGTATTTATTTGACATTTGTTGATCGGCAATGTCCCGCTGAGCCAGAGCCGTTTTTCAGCGGAGGCCCACTGAGAAAAGCTCCATAAGAATACAAACATAGTTTACTAAAGTAACAATTTTTTATTAATATTACAGAAAAAAAACATAATAAGAAGTACACTAGGTTAACAAATAGAGAATACAACTAATGCTGTCAATTAGTAATACAACAAAGCTGTTGTGAGAAGTTCACAAGCTGCTTACAGTATATATTAATATGCAAGTTTATATACAAAGAAGGAGGAGGTGGTGGAGATATGGAATTAGGAGTTTAGGAAAGTTCAGAAGGAGGAGATATAAAGTTCTGTAAGAGGGAGTTAGGGAGACTAAAATGGGAGAGCAGTAGAGAGAAGATGAAAATGAGTAAGTATGAAGTAGAGCAGTTAGGGGATAGGGGTGAGAAGAGCAGTGAAGATGTAGCAGTTGGAGAGTGGGATATGGAGAATTTTTTATGTGAGGAATTTCAAGGAGAATTTTTACAGAGACATGTCCAGGTGTTAAGGAGTTATTGAGAGCTTTCTTGAATTCTTGAGAGTGAGGTATTTTACAGATAGCCAAGGGAGGTTTGTTCCAGGAGTGGGCAGGAGAGTAGCTATACAAGTTTTTACCTATTGATTTTTTGGGTTTGTATATGTCTAAGGGATTGGTGCTCCTGTTTTGCTTCTGGTTAGAGAAGAAGCAAAGGAGGATTGTGTCCCAACAGAATGAAGCTGTGCTGAGACCAGCACTAGTAGTAGCCAGGCAGTAGCCATTCCGATGACTCCCCTTTTCATCATTCTTAAGAAACTAATTCTTTCTTTTCAGTAAGTACTGCTTGATTTGCTTGTAACATCAGAATATGTTACTAAATACTTCAGCCATAAATCATCAGGGTTTACTTATTAGTTTCCTCTCAAGTGTTTGGCAATGCCCTGTATAGACACAGACACCTTGAGTAACATCTTTCTTGTAAAAGCACCACTGAAATTTCACCACTATCTTGCTGCACACAGGACAACTAGTTTGCAGTGACTAGCACTGCCCCCAGAGTTGCAAACCGGGCATTCCTGACATTAATTAAGAGGTTGGCATAATGATTAAGGTTTTTGCCTTACAAACACAAGGTTCAGGGTTTGATTCCCACATGGGGTAATTGGCTAGGCTTAAAATGGCCCACAATGGCAGTTAGCCTAGTACTAATCTATGAACCTATGAACCTAAATGTCTAATCAATAAAAAAAAGAGTCTGTTACCATGGATATGAACCTGTCCACTATATCTGTTACCAGCTTGGTGGATATGGGCATCCTGAAGCAATGCAGAAATTGCCTAATGTTTACTGACAACCAATTAATTCTCAAACAAACTGATATGCTATGTGAGACATGTATTTACACAATAGGCAAAGTTCTCACATAAAAGCACTTCTAATGTCAATAAAGTTGTCAGTAGTACACACTTTACACCCATCACACACAATTCAGAGTAGACACATAGACCCACATATGCTGAGGCACTTAAATGTAACCTTCCTAAACCCCAAAGACCTCCCGAATGAAGTACACATAACAAACATCCTCAGCAGCCCCGAATGCACTCTTTCAAAACAACACCCACATTAACACATACAGCCACATTTCATGGAGCTTCTACTTCTAAGCCCACAATTCAAGACACCACACAATCCAATATTGTGGTCATTGGAGACTCCATTGTGAGACACACTGATAACCCTAACACCAGGCTGAGTAAGGAGAAAGTCACAGTCAGTTGATTATCAGGGACCAGGATATGCCACATTGTACATGCACACAGGTCATTGGACCACAAGTACCAGTACGACTCAGACATAGTCCCTGTGGGTGTAAATGGCCTGAGATGCACCTCCCTAGACTATATGAAGAGAGACATCATGGAGTTCTCGGAATGCATTCTATCTTCTCCAAGGATAATGCCACAATATGAATAAAAGATGACTGACTTTAATAATTGGCTTAGATTCTGGTGTCATTTTAAGGGGGTGTAGTATTTGTCAGCATGAAAGGAGATGGTCAGCAGACCACACTGTTTTGCCAGGGATGGTCTACACCTCTCCCCTCTTGGCTTTTGAATATCAGCTAAAACATCGTCTTGCCCTGTAGTGCCTTGCAATGCCAAACTGAAAGTACTTCCGACATAGCAAATCAAAACTAAGGAAATATAAAGGTGTTACTGCTCAATGCTAGGAGTCTAAACAAAAAAACTCCACTCCCTAGAAACACTCTTCACCCTAAAGAATGCTGACATCTGTGCGGTCACTGAGACGTGGTTTAAACACAGATAATGCAAGGTTATAATGTCTTCCACACATTTAGACTAGCTACTATATGGACAAGGACTAAAGCTTGAAGTGTCTCGATTTAAATTAAAAATAAATATACCTTAAGGCTTGTCAAAAAAGGACAATGCACTTGAGCTTCTCCATGTTCAGAGCACCAGAGGCAAAATCCAATATTACTTCACTGCAACTATAGGTCCCCCTCTATGACACAGGAAACCCATACCATGTACTGAAACATATTGGAAACACTCACCATCCAACCCAATACCATATTCATGGGTGACTTTAATTACCCCACTATTAACTGAGAATCATATACAACACCAAATGTACAGGCACAGAGATTTCTGGATTTTGTAAATACGATCTTCCTGGACCAGATTATCAGTACACAAACCAGGGTGCAACCATACTGGATCTGGTCTTCACTAATATGGGAGAGTGCTGCACACCCCCTATGGTAATGTCTTCCCCGGTGAGGTCAGACCACAAAATGGTCTCCTTAGAAGTAAAAATAAAACCTGGAACCCCAGCTAATCTTGGAATATCCAGAAACTACTCTAAGGCTAATTTCCTACTATTAAGTGATAACCTCGCAAAATTTCAAGCCCCATTAAATCCTGAGAATACTGCTACCTATGCAGAACTGTTCACAGAAGCCCTATACAAGCATATTAATAGCTGCATAGAGGCAGCTGTACCCACCAGAAAGAAGTACAGAACTAACTCAAAAAACAAGTCACCCTGGTGGAATCATAACATCAATAGGCTGCATAACAGGAGGAAGAAAATCATGGCAAAAATTAGGAAGTGTAACACCCATCAGGATAAAAACACTCTCATCAAACTAAACAAACAACTCAGAGGACATATAAAGTCTACCAAAGCCAAATTTGAGGTAAATTTGGTCTTCCAGGTCAAGGGCAACCACAAGGCATTCTTTAGCTATGTCCACAACCTCAAAGGCAATGCACAATTGTGTGCAGAGATCAGTGTTAATGGAGTCCCCTAGACAAATTCAGCTCCAGATTTACCCCCGTCTCCCTCAACTTTCCCTCAGGCAATACTATCAAATATAACCCCCCCTGCTATCACTAGGGAGCAGGTCCTTAATGCTCTTGCTAAGTCCAAAAACACTGCATCAGTGGGCCCAGACAATATCACAGGATACCTTCTAAACAGCATGAAATATGACCTATCAGGCTGTCTGGAATTACTATTTAACTGTAGCCTCCAAACAGGCTTCATGCCTCATGAATGGAGAACAGCAACAGTCATCCCTCTGCACAAAGGTAGGCCATCTACAGAGCCATAAGTCTCGCTAGACTCATTTGCAAAGCCATGGAAAGAATTATCATAGAAATGATCAATAATGACATAGGAAACCTTCAGACACTGGACTGAACCCAATTTGGTTTAATCAAGGGCAGGTCATGCCAACTCAACCTGGTGGACTTCTTTGAGAAGGTCACCTTGGCCTGGCCAAGGCATTTGATACAATACCTCACTGCAGCATTGCTGACAAACTCAAGAGGTTAGGTGCAAACCTTTATGTCACCTGGTGGATAGCCAGCTGGCTCACAGACAGGACCCACAAAGTTAGAATTGGGGAGTCCACCTCTACAAAGGGCCAGTCGCAAGTGGAGTCCCTCAGGGATTGGTCCTGGAACTCCTTTTTGACATTTACTTCTCTAAAGTCAAGGTGATGTCAATGGCTCTGGCTGACTAAATTTGCAGATGACTAAAATTATTAGCTGTCATTGAATCCCTTGCCAACACAGATGTTCTCCAGGAAGGCCAGACGCAAATAAATAACTTGTGTCAGAGCCATGGACTAAAACTAAATTCCAAGAAATGCATAATAGTATACTTCAGGAAGTCATCCACCCCTGGTAACTATCTTATTGACAACACACCCCTAAGAGCTGACCCAGTAGTCAGGGACTTGGGGACACACATAGACAGTAATCTAGTCTTTGACCATCACATGTCTACAGTAATGAGGAAATAATTCTGTGTTGTGCAACTTATAAACAAAGGTATGGCATCTAGGTCCAAGGAAGCCATTGTTTCACTGTATTCCGCATTCGTCAGACCTATCGTTGAGTACAGTGCCCCCTTTGGTATGTACCTAACCAGGCATATCTAGCAACTGGAATGTCCACAGAAGTTCCCTATTAAAAAAACAAGAATTAAGTAACATGTTCTATGCAGACCGCCTCAAGGCCTTATCCTTGTATTTTGTCTCCTACAGGCTGTTGAGGGGATCTATGCCTGTCAGACCCCACTCTGATGAACCTCTTGGATATCAGCAAAAGAAACAGTACCAGAATTACCCATTCTAAAGATGTAAACCTTGCCTGTGATATAAATAGGACATGCTGGAGAGACAGATATGTATCCCAGAGACTACCCCTTCTCTGCAACAGGCTCCCTATCCATGTGAGGCAGAGTTCCTCCCTAACCCAGTACAAGTGTACCCTGGAAAATTGGATGGGGAACAAGAAATCCATCCCTAATTTGGTAGCTATGTCTCTAATGGACACAAACAGCCTGTAAATGGTTCATCTCACATGGCCCTGCTTGCAGATGTTTCACCTCCCAAGCCCCTGCTTACACTTATCAAGGGTACCAGAACTTGTCAGAGATTTGGGATGAATGTCTAGGCTTAAAAGGGACCTTGTGTTTGTTAGTCTAGTAAACACCTATGAACCTAAGTGTACAAGACTGGCAAAGAAAGTCAAGGCCTTGCACCAATAACAAAGACAAATTTGTCATTTTAACAGTCCTAAGCACCTTTGGTGGGAAGTGTGCTACAATACATTGGATGCAATAAAGAAACCAGCTACTCCATTGTGTCAAACACAATTCTAATTGTAGAGCCAAAGATACTTGAACATTTATTAGTTAATCACGTCCTCCCATTTATTAGACATGATGTATTATAATTGTTTCATGATCAGGAGGTGGAATACATATGCTTGCTCTGGCTTTGCCCTCTCTTTTTCCTTTTGACCCACTTTTGTAAAGGATCTAAAGCATATGTCTACGTCTACTCATGGAAAATCAAGGGCCTATTGACTTGTACTCCAAGTTCATGAGGGCAAGAAATTTCTTTACACCAATTCCAGTTTCATGCATATTCAATCTGTCACTGACCTTAGGAGAATTTATTAAAGTATGGAAAATAACTACCATTATTCCCCTTCCTAAGTCAAATAATTGAAACACATTAGCCCCTTTTTGTCCTGTTTCTCTCTTGTCCACTCTTGCAAAGAGCTTTGAAAAGGTTGCTTCCTTAAAATTAAGTCCTGTTTTGACACCTCTAGAGAGCTGTGTGACAGTACAATTTCATTCTGAACTCAGCACCGCCACTGCTATCCTATTTTAGTGGCTAAAACAGGCCTTAGTAATCCACACTGCATACCTGCACAAAATAAAACGTGTAACATTTTCATAATGTAGGTTTTTAGGTAGTTACTAAGCATGTGGTCCAGGATACTATTAAGCAGCTTAATCCAATTTCTTTTCCTATTTGCCCCAAAGTACTGTCTGGTTAAGTGATTTGCTCAGAGTCAGTCAGTAGGCAAATGAAGGCTGAGGGAATCATACCTCGCTCTACAGGAAGCAGCTTATTAACAGACTTAATCCTCTGGACTAACTACCAAACAAAAGGAAGGAGAGATGAAATTTTCATAATGTCTGATTTTTATAAATAAGAAAAATATTGATACCTCAGTTGTCCTAGATACTTGCTTATTCATTCTTAACATCTACAAGAATATGGGCAAGACAGTTAACTTTTAGCTTTCTACAGACAATCAGATACCCTACCCAGCCTACATGTGAAATTCTAAGTCTTATAACTAAGGAAGAAATATCAGTACATTTGTTGAGGTCTTAATAAACCAGTTACCTTCTGAGGTTTACAGATATTCCTGAATATAATCCAAGTAAAAATAAATATCCTTCTAAAAGCTGATAAGGGTCTATATTAGAACACCGAACATTCAAAATGTCGAGTGTTCTAATATCGAACCCTACCAATCGAAAATACCAAACATCGAACGATCAGAACAGTAAATTTTTTCCTAGGGAAAAAATTTGCTGTTACAAAACACATACACACAACACAAGCACACCAAGCACACAGCAATCCACACACACACACACACCCCTAAAATCTTACACCTAACACACACCACTAACTATCCACTTACCTTAACCCAAACCCTAACCCTAAGGTCTGTCACTATCGCACACTCACCTCACCCGCACCCTAACCCTAACTCACCTAACCCGCCTTAACCCTCATGTCCACACAATTGCACACATACCTAACCCACACTCAATCACACACTTACCTGAACCTGACCCATAACTTTCCAACAGAGCGCTGAAAATACCGAAGCAACAGAAACGGACAACCAAATTCTTTCCCTAGGAAAGAATTCAGTTTTCTGCTTATTCGATATTTTCACCGTTCGCAGAAAATGGGTCGATATTAGAACGCTCTACATTTTAACTGTTCGGTGTTCTAATATAGACCCGCTGATAAGATAGTATTGAAAGGCAAAACCATTTTGACTTGCTTTATTTCCCCTTTCTTCTGTTTAATGGCTTTTCATGTCTTTTCTTTTTTTTAGTAGTTGCAAGTTGCATAAAAGTAGGCAAATTCTGACTACTATATTGACAATACCATGAGGATGATATAATTCATGGGAAGGACACTGTACATGAGTATTGTAAGCTCTAAACAATTAGAATACATTTTCACTATACTTTATTCTTGATTTTTTTTTTTTATTGAAAGCATGGTAGTTAAGGAAACATTTATTTCAGTTCTTTTATTTTTATTCAGGTTAATTCTGCTTTAAAACCTGTGCCTTTGAATATTGGTTTGTTCTGTCTATTAATGGCTGCTCTGGGGATGATTGACATCTGGGATATTAACTGATGAAAGGGAACAGTGTGCCGGCACTTGACCTTTGATGGCCATTTATCATAATGAATTGGTACATAATACACATTAGTAAGTCCATTTTTCTGAAGGCAGTGTAACACTGTTTAATTTGTGTCACAAGGAATGGATAAATGAAAATGTAATAAACACATGATGATATATTAAAATTGAGCTTTTCTGCTTTTTCTTCACTAGGATTAGGTCCAATCCATATGAATGAGGTACAGTGCACTGGCTTTGAGAAATCTATCTTCAACTGCCAGTATAAAAACATCACAGAAGACGACTGCAAACACAATGAAGATGCCTCTGTGAGATGTAACATTCCTTACATGGGTTACGAAACCACGGTC